>NW_028324309.1:17802500-18025000 GCF_058129835.1 Hydra viridissima
ACGGGTATTATTGAGGTATTGTTATTTTAGGTTTGTGTTGTGTATGCATGTTACTTACTATTTACTGTTTAGTATTTATTTATTTATTTATTTTTTATTTTTACAAAAAGTGTACGGATGCATGTGTATGTGTGATGGAAGTTTTAAGTAGAGTACGGATGCATGCGTATATGTGGTGAAAGTTTAAGTGGTATGCGTTCGGAAATGGTGGGATGTGTGTTGTCAATGAGCGTGATTTTTAATATATTATGATGTTTAATTTTTTATTTTTTATTTTAGTTTTTGTTTTAACTTTATCTTTATTTTTATTTTTATTCTTTATTATTGTGTGCGTGTAGTGTAACGCGTGTGCTATTTGATTTTATTTTTAATGTTATTCCTATTTAATATTTATTTGCAGTTGGATAGTGATGAAGGTTTAATTTAGAGTACTTTAGAAAATGGCAGGATGTGTGGTGGTGATGCACGCGATTTTTTATTTTTTTATTTTTTACTTTATTTTCTATTCTTATTTTAATTTAATTTTATTTGATTTATTTTCATGTTATTCCAATTGTTATACATTTCTTTTTTTGCCAAAGTGTACGGATATATGTGTATGTGGTGAGACCTAATTCGAGTACGCGCGGAGGTGGTGAGATGTGCCGTGGTAATGCGGGTGATGTTTTGTTTATTTATTTATATATATATTTTTATTTTTATGTTTAATGTTACGTTCATGTGTTGTAGTGTGATGCGCTATTTATTTTAATTTTTTATTTTTTTCACAAAAACGTATGAGTGTACGTTTTTAAATGTGATGAGAAAGTAATATGAATTTAAAATTTTATTTTTTATTTTTTTCATTAAAGCGTACGGGTGTTTATTTTTAAAATTGTGATGGAAGTATAATCTGAATGAGTGCCGCGAGTGCAGCTCATATTTATTACAAAAATAATAAGTTACTTCTTTTTCGCATGAAGTTTTTTGTTGAAATCTCATTATGATTGAGATACCTTCCTACATACTTTGCAATGACAAAGATATTTCTATTATCACTTACTTTTTAAGCATAAAACTTTTTGAGTGGAACTTTGTAAAATGTTCGACTGTTTAAAAAAGCTTAGAATAAAATTGAACGCTACAAAATCAAATAAATTCCATAAACATAATACACTTATAGTAAAACACCTCAAACATTTAAACTATTAGCAAACTACTAATACTGTATAATAGCTATACATTTATGTTTTTTATAAAATAAATGTATTTTTAAAGAATAACTTATGAAAACAAACAAAGCAAATAAAAAACTTAATCTAAAATTCAGCGAGAAAAAAACTTAATCTAAAATTCAGCGAGAAAAAATCTTAATCTAAAATTCAGCGAGAAAAAAACTCTGATAAGGTCTGACATGACGTGTCTAACGTGACGTGTCTGAAGTGAAAAAAAAATTAGAGCTATGATTAATCTCATCAGGTAAATGATTGATCCGAAAATATAATATTAATATACTGTTCAAGTAAAACCCATACCATTTTATTTTAATCGCTCTTCTGTGCCCTAACCCTAACCCAAACCCTAACCCTAACCATACTTAATTACACTTAATTACACTTTGCACTGTATTTAAATGCATTATTTAAATATAACTAGTAAGTCTGGATATATTTTATTTGTTTGTTTATATAAGTGATTCTTTAAAATTAAATTTATTTTAACATTTCTTGTTTAAAGTCAGCTAAAAAGTCATTTAGAATATCGTTGTAAATGTTATAAATTAATTTTGTGAAGCTTTTATCTAAAATTTGAAATATTCAATACTAAATATGCAGTTTAAGCCGACTTCGCTTAAAAGTTTTTCTTTATGTTGTGCAGCCTTAATCTCTAATTTTAAATGCTCGGAAATATATATGCTGTTTAAGGCAACACTCTATTAAGTATTAATAGTTCCTTGTATCCCTAATCTCCAATTTTAAATATATATGCAGTTTAAAGCGACACGCTGTAAAATGTTATGAGCTCCGTGTCGACCTAAAATCCAACTTTAAATATTTCTTAGATTTTGTTATTATTCATTGTTTTACATTTATATCAAACACTTTTATTTTTTTAATAGTTATAATGTATAATATATTATAAATTTATATTTATTTATGTTTTATATAACATACAATATATTTATTTATATACGGTATATTTATTATTTTTATTCGACATTAAATATTTTATTTATTATTTATTATATCTTTTTATCATATCTTTTAATATATTTTGTTTGTTACTTATATTTTATTTACATATCATTTCTTTATTATTATTTTTGAATATTTATTCGAAAGTAAATTAGTATTTAAACTGATTTGGTGAACACCTTATCTCCAATATTAAATGCTCGAAAAGTTATAAACAGTTTAAGACGACACGCTGTAAGTTAGGGTTTATTTGTTTGTGTTTTCAATCTTATATTACATATTTTGTTTATTTAGTATATATAATATGAAACGTATTATATATTTATATTTATTTACGTTTTAATATAAACTACATATTCATTTACATAGGGTATATTTGTTATACTTGTTCTATAATTAACATTTTATTCAACTTTTTTATTTAATATTCTATTCATCATTTGTTATGTTAATTTTATCATTCATTATATTTTATTTATTTCTGTAAATTTATTTATTATTACTGTCGGGTATTTGCTCGAAAGTATATTTGTAGTCTTATTGGGTTCGTTTAGGCCTAATCTGCAATTTGAAGTATTCAAAAATATATGCAGTTCAAGGCAACATCATCGTAAAATATTATCGGTATCACAGCATTGAAATATGAGAGAACAAATATGTAGTACAACAAGTAATATATATTTCCTAATCTAACTCTAGTCCTAATATAGAAAGCTACCGTTAACCATTTATTTATATTGTTGGAAATATTTTTCTTCTTTGAGGCAGCTTTGAAAAAAAAGTTATCAAAAGTAATAATCAGGAAAATTCTTTAGTTTGTGTATCAATCCTAACCCTACCTTGTATTTATGCGAAAAAACGCTTTTATAAGATGAATGTCTTTCATTGACGGTTTAATTTCTTTTCTTTCCAATTTCGACGTTTAATTTCTTTAAGGAAATCTCGTTTGATTCAGAACTACCAGCTACAACTATCGCGCACCTATTTAAAAAATGAATTACCTAAAAATCATCTCATATACTTAGCATTCAGAAATAACATCATGAAAATAATTGAAAATAATATCAGACCTTTTAACTACAAGTTTAACTGAAGTTTTCTTCACAACAATTTAAATTAGGAATAAGTTTCAATTAAGTCCAGCATATTATTTATATGTACTATTGTGCAGATAAAAGTAGCTATATAATTTTAGTCGACAGAAGGCTGTAAAATCGATTAAAATAATTTAAAGATATTCAAGATCACTTTTGCACATTAAATCATCCATTTTTTTTCAAAATGCAAAAAGGATATAGTATGTCTCCAAAAAGAATGCTTAAACTTTTAAATTTATTAGTTTTAAAGCTTTTAGTTATTAATCTTTCACAAAGCAAAATTATGAAAAGTCATGAAATTAAAACAATATCCAGGCTTTTGAGAAATTATGTGCGGAAAATGTTTAATCAAAAAAGTTTGAAATAAAATGCCGATGCTCAGCACTTTAAATATCAATTATTAAGTGAGATGAGTGTATAAGCAAAAAAGAATAATCTTCTTGATAATATAGAAGTTTTCTATCATACTTATATTATGTATCGCTGCTTAGAAAATTATTCTTAAAAATATTTTTATTGGATAGCCGAGACCATCTTTTTCTGACGTCGAAAAAAATAAAAATACTCCCCGGTTTCGCAAATATCACCTATTATTTTGTTATTTTTATCTAAACAATACCGTAATACGCTAACCTTTTTTATGAAACAATGCGTTAAAACTCCATCTATAAAAACGTCCTTGGTATGATTAACGCTTGACATATATTGAAAAAGCATGACTTCTTAAGATTAACGCTTGACGTATATTGAAAAAGCAAACAATTACACAACGTCGACGTATTTCGCTTTTATTAAGCAGTTAAAAAAATATTTCGATTTTCTTGTTAAATATTAAAAAAGATCAAAGAGGAATTTCAAAAAAAATTCAACTAACAAATCTTTTGTTCAATAGAAACTAAGAGAATTTTAAACGAAGGTAGTTTAAAAACACAAAGATATTGTATTGGTTGTTATAAAAACCATATCATTGGTTGAGTTTACATAAAAGAACTGAACTTCTATAATGTATGGCTGTGAAAGTTTATTATTGTTTTTACAGAAACATTTTTTAAAGGATTAGCAATTTCAAATATCAACTTTAAGAAAGCATTTGCTTTGTAATTAAAAAAAGATTACGACAACTGGCAAAACAACTCTAGTATAAAATAACATGTTTTCGAATGTATGTTCTGGATTTAGCCAATCAGAGTTTGACAACACTCAACTATCTCATAGCACCATTGTTCCTGATTCATTGCATACAGGATGGTACTTCTTTGAGCTAGAATCGTTTGAAGTTGAAGAAGATTCTGATTTGGAGTTCGAGTTCTGCGATATTGAAAATCCATATTGGAAAAGTAACATCAAGTTTAACTCGGTTGAGCTCACGAAACAGCAAGTTGACAAAGTAGAAACTGAGGAAACCTCTGTCACTGGAGAGACAATCAAGTATCCTGTTGCTGAGGCGGAAGACTTTGGGCATCTTGGTAATCCAGATTATGTTGTTACAGAATGGAACGAGTCTTTTCAGCAGAACATTGTTGTCGTCAGAAATGTTTGCTGGCTACGCTTCATCAAAAGATTTCCGTTATGCTCGAAAGGACGTTACCGCGTTAGACTTCACATGTATCTTGGAGCTGATTCAAACTGGCCTCAAACTTCCGATGACCACAGGACATATGTAAGAATTAAAAAGGTCGTGGAAGCTGGCGCAACAACTCTGGCCGAAGAGAACATGTCTTCGAACATATGGAATGCAGTTATCCGATCCTATTTTGACAATAGTCAATTAGCTCATAGCACCATTGTTCCTGATTCTTTGCATACAGATGGGTACGTCTTTGAGCGAGAATCGCATAAAGTTGAAAAAGATTCTGATTTGAAATTCGAGTTCTGCGATATTGAAAATCCATATTGGAAAAGTAACATCAAGTTTAACTCGGTTGAGCTCAAGAAACAACAAGTTGACAAAGTGGAAACTGAGGAAACCTCTGTCACTGGAGAGACAATCAAGTATCCTGTTGCTGAGGCGGAAGACTTTGGGCATCTTGGTAATCCAAATTATGTTGTAACAGAATGGAACGAATCTTTTCAGCAGAACATTGTTGTCGTCAGAAATGTTTGCTGGCTACGCTTCGTCAAAAGATTTTCTTTATGCTCGAAAGGACGTTACTGCGTTAGACTTCACATGTATCTTGGAGCTGATTCAAACTGGCCTCAAACTTCCGATGACCACAGGACATATGTAAGAATTAAAAAGGTCGTGGAAGCTGGCGCAACAACTCTGGCCGAAGAGAACATGTCTTCGAACATATGGGATGCAGTTATCCGATCCTATTTTGACAATAGTCAACTAGCTCATAGCACCATTGTTCCTGATTCTTTGCATACAGGATGGTACTTCTTTGAGCTAGAATCGTTTGAAGTTGAAGAAGATTCTGATTTGGAGTTCGAGTTCTGCGATATTGAAAATCCATATTGGAAAAGTAACATCAAGTTTAACTCGGTTGAGCTCAAGAAACAACAAGTTGACAAAGTGGAAACTGAGGAAACCTCTGTCACTGGAGAGACAATCAAGTATCCTGTTGCTGAGGCGGAAGACTTTGGGCATTTTGGTAATCCAAATTATGTTGTAACAGAATGGAACGAATCTTTTCAGCAGAACATTGTTGTCGTCAGAAATGTTTGCTGGCTACGCTTCGTCAAAAGATTTCCGTTATGCTCGAAAGGACGTTACTGCGTTAGACTTCACATGTATCTTGGAGCTGATTCAAACTGGCCTCAAACTTCCGATGACCACAGGACATATGTAAGAATTAAAAAGGTTTTGGAAGCTGGCGCAACAACTCTGACCGAAGAGAACATGTCTTCGAACATATGGGATGCAGTTATCCGATCCTATTTTGACAATAGTCAACTAGCTCATAGCACCATTGTTCCTGATTCTTTGCATACAGGATGGTACTTCTTTGAGCTAGAATCGTTTGAAGTTGAAGAAGATTCTGATTTGGAGTTCGAGTTCTGCGATATTGAAAATCCATATTGGAAAAGTAATATCAAGTTTAACTCGGTTGAGCTCATGAAGTAGCGAATTGAGAAAGTGGATTCTGGCATTACCTCTGTCACTGGGGGTTTGATAATTAAATGCTTTTTTAGAATTGATAAAATAATATTTTTGATTTCTAAATGATTTGGTATTGAATGGCACTTCATTATACTATTTTTTTGTTTACAAACAAAAGCGTAGAAAAGCCAGCTAAATTTTATGTTTAGGATATAAGGATGAAGAAAAAGGTTAAGGTTCGGGCTGAGGTTAGAGCTAGTGTTAGGATTAGGTTAGGGTAAGGTTAGATCGCTTGAAGACCGTTTGCAGCCGTTCTAGCCACTCAAGGTACAAAAGTCCTTTTAACTTTGAATATGATATTAAAAAATTCACAGGTCTTATAGAAAAACCTCAGGTTGGCTAAATACGAGTTTTTCTGTTAAGTCTATATATCTCAACCATTTAAACTTTTTGATTAAGCAAGTTGAATTCAGAGATTTATTGTGAAACTTAATTGAGGGGCTTAAGTTTATGTTGTTCGGGAAAGAAAGCAGTTGGTAAATCACAAAGGTATACAACCTCAAAACAGCATGTATAGCACCATTTTAAGGGATGTATTCAGTTCTTAAAAAGCATTTCTTTAAACTCGGAGCGTGGATTTTTTAACAATAAAAACTTATGGAAAACGTTTCAATAACGATGAAGACCGTGTCGTACATTGATGCAGCTCATTAAAGTAATCTCAAAAAACCCTTCGATGAAAGCTTTAACACTCTATTGATGAAAATTAAAAAGTCGCTTTTAGCCAGCGTTGAAGCTCAGTTCAACTTTTTGTGATGAAAAAGTTGTGGGTAGCCATCAGTCGTATTTAGCTATTAGTCATATATTGTCATCGAATGCTTTATTTAGGCTGAAAAAAACCCCACCAAATCACCGCATTTTGCTTGCTTGACTAAAAAGTTTTTTTTATTCTTTAGAAAGAATGGGTTACTTCGCAGACAGCCTCCCGTTAGAGGCCCAATCCCAGACAGCCTCCCGTTAGAGGCCCAATACTGGCCCAGTTCCGCTTGCCACAGCGGCGCGATGCCGGCAACTGATCACGGCCCAATGTCAAAACGGCCAATGGCCCAGCATCGCTAGCCAGCACTGGCCCGGGAACATTTTCCAGCATTCGTCCGTGATCTTATGCCAGCACTGACCCGTTACTTTTAACCAATATACATTCACTAACGCAGTATTATTAGCCATTTCTAATGTGATATCGCACAAAAAGCAAATACAAAAGTAAATATTTTTTGATATTTATTCCAGTTCAAATTGACAAAAATATTTTTAAATAGTACAGATATTATTGATAGTTTGAAATAGTGCTATTTATCAAAGGGGTTTTTTCGTTCTTCTCAAGCCTTTCGTCCACCATTTCAATCTCCTGAAAGCTGAAAATACTCTTCAGCCAACGCTCAAACTCTTCGCTTGATACTCCCGAGTTTAAATGATATAGTTTTACAGCACCTAAATACAAACTTTAACTTGACAAAATTATAAATGTAACCATTGAACACATACAAATAAATATATATTAAATAAAAATAAAGATTTCTTCTTACCTAATAAAATCTTTTTCTTCTTCAAGTTTTCCACTGAAATAACCAGCTCTTTTTTAACAGCTGTAAAAATCAGGATCTCTTAGAAAATTCATTCTTAAAATTCTAGTAAAATAAAAATAAACATTTACAAATATTACTTAAATAACTGAAAGTATAAATTCTAAGCATATTACTACTAACCAGTGCAATGAAGTGTTCCTTCACTCACTTTGGCAAGAATCTGTCTAACAGATGAACATCGATTGATTGTCAATGAAGACCCTGAAAACTAAAATTAAGAAGAAAAAATTAATGAAACTGCTTATTTTAACAATAGGTTAATGTGCATTTTATTGCATATACATACATATATATACAGATATAGTTATAGTGCATTTCAAAAATGAGGAGAGTGACCATTGACAAAATAATTTAATGAATATAATACAAGTATCAACAAATTAAAACCTTAAAAGTTATAAATTACAACCTTTAACTTAAATGCATGACTAAAATGTAGTGTACATGTATATACTAAAAATACCAAAAGTATCTCAAAAATCTAATGCAAATAAAATATGAAATCAAAAACAATTCATTAAACATTTATGGGAATCATTTCTATGCCAATTACATTTACCAAATGTAATTTCTCCATTCAGCAGCTATTGAATGCATAAATATAGACAATGTTGTTATAAAACTGTTATAATAAGAAAGAAAATTACTTAAGACACAAGTAAAATTAACCTAAATAAGTTAAATATTTCAATTACTACCTCATATAAAACTATGTATGAAATAAGCATATTGATTTTGTCAGTAATAATGTAAGAAAATAGACTTAGTACAGATTTCAACAAATTAAATTATAACAAGTGAATTAAGGGTGAAACAACAAAACTATCATCAACTTGTTGAATACACACTTGAGAATTCTGTCATCTAAAATTGCAATGTGTTTAACTTTATCTAAGTGTGATACTAAATGTGATTCTTAACAGACTTGAATCATACAGGTTTTTTAAAATTAAAACCTTTCAAAAGAAACAAAACTGGCCAAAATGATATTTTGCTACTTTTAAACACCACCACCAAAAATAATCACCACCTGCTTGATATGCAACTATAAAATTGTGTTGAGTTTTTTAAATAGGCAAATCAGGATGAAACAGACAGAGAATACACCTTAAAGATGACAAAGCAGTCAGATTAACACTAAACTGAACAGCCCAATCAGTTAATAGGGTAGTCAAATCTGAAGAGAATATTTCATCATCATTATTATAACTAAAATTTAAATATGACCCAGTTCAATTTCAACATTAACATTGTTATCTGAAAATATATTAACAACAGTTCCAAAAACTGAATCATTATTATCTACAACTTTTTCACTTATAGCAGGAAAATTGTCTTTTCTAGATATGTATGAGGGGGTAACAGTTATCTCACCAAATGAGTTTTGTAGATTAAATATTTCACAATATCTTCATTAAATATTTGTTTCAAGCTTTTTAAAATACTCTAACTATATATGTAACAGAACAATACATTATCCTGAAGTTAAGATGGAAAAATATATAAAGATTTAATTTGGATGGTTCACTCTTATATTGAATTGCTAAAATGAGAAAAGTAACAATTGACAAAGTCCTTTCATGATTATAATGTAAATGACAATAGATTACAACCAAGGTCACTTAAAATGAGTTTAAAACTAACTTAAATTAAATAAGATTATTTTAATGACAAGTAATAATAAAGGAGCATATAATAATAAAAACAAAGATAAATTAATAACAGCAAAAACAACAACAAAAATAAACATAATAACAATATATATATATTGTTATTATCTTTTCTTTGTTGTTGTAATGCCATTATTTTGTTATCATCTTTATATATATATACATATATATATATATGTATATATATATATATATATATATATATATATATATATATATATATATATATATATATATATATATATATATATATTATCTAAGAAATATATATATATATTTTATTTTATCTAAGAAATTTTCGCTAGATTATTGATACTAGCATCTTCAGCTTTAATTACAAATTATTTATTAAATTAAATTACAAACAAACATTGATGTCACAAAGTGACATTACTATTAATATCTAGTATAATTTTTTATTTTATCTAATAAATTTTCGCTAGTATCAATAATCTAGCGAAAATTTATTAGATAAAATAAAAAATTAGTATTGAGAGAATTCATATTTATTGAAGTTCATATATTAAATTTATTCAACACTCATACAAGATGTCGTCATTTAATATATATATATATATATATATATATATATATATATATATATATATATATATATATATATATATATATATATATATATATATATATATATATACATATATATTCACACACACAAACATATATATAAATAATATAAAAAAGGTGTTAATTAAAAAACTTCATTATCTTACAGTTATTGTGATTAAAACTTTATCTTCTAACCTTTAAATAGCCTTTTCTTTAACCATTTCTGTTTTATTGTTAAATCAATATCTTGCATGAATATTATTCAAACTGTTTAATATAAAAACATAGCTAACCTTTATACAAAATAACTGTAATGATGTGTGCTAACATAAGTGAAATTTACATTATTTACATCATACGACATCTAAACTTTTTACAGTAGTATTTACTACTGCAAGAGTTAGGATGTAGCAATTGCAATTCTAATTACAACATAATTATACGTTTTAAAAAAAAAGCAACATTTTTTTTAATAGCAAACGTACATTTGCTATTATTATTACAATACGTTTTGTAATAATAACATAATAAAAAAACAACAGCAAAAGCAAGAAATTTGCGAAATATATCTTGTAAGCATTTGTCTTCGCGTCTAAAAAATCATAATGGATGACGCAGAAAATATTCAAAATAATGGCGGTTATGGCAAAACGACATTCGGCCAAAACTCTGTAGCCGCCACAATCGGGCCATTGTTGGCCCAATATCAAATGCCATCGCAATGGCGTACGACTACTGGCCAGAAGCATGCCAGACTCGGGCCAGTACTGGCCCGTTACTAATCTTGTCGTCACGGCGTGCGATGATTCGCCGGAATTCTGGCCCAGTGTCGTAGGCTGTCTGGGTACATTCGGCCAAAACTCTGTACCCGCCACAATCGGGCCACTGTTGGCCCAATAACAAATGCCATCGCAATGGCGTACGACTACTCGCCAGAAGCAGCCAGACTCGGGCCAGTACTGGCCCGTTGTTGCGTTAAAAAAGTTAGTCGTTAAAAAAGTTTATTAAATGTGAAATCTGCGCATGCGCAAAATCATTTAAACTTTTTTAACGCCTTACGGCCACTGATCTCAAAATATAACTGGATAGCGTATTCAATTGCCTTTTTCAAAAAAAACTGAAGCCGAAATTGGCCTCCCAAGATGGCGGCGATCGGAGTTCCTAGCGATGATCGATGTACATTTTATGGCTTTTTACAGAAATATTAAAGAAAATAAATAAAGTTTTGAAAGAGAAACTAGACTACCCAGACAGCCTACGACACTGGGCCAGAATTCCGGCGAATCATCGCACGCCGTGACGACAAGATTAGTAACGGGCCAGTACTGGCCCGAGTCTGGCATGCTTCTGGCCAGTAGTCGTACGCCATTGCGATGGCATTTGATATTGGGCCAACAATGGCCCGATTGTGGCGGCTACAGAGTTTTGGCCGAATGTCGTTTTGCCATAACCGCCATTATTTTGAATATTTTCTGCGTCATCCATTATGATTTTTTAGACGCGAAGACAAATGCTTACAAGATATATTTCGCAAATTTCTTGCTTTTGCTGTTGTTTTTTTATTATGTTATTATTACAAAACGTATTGTAATAATAATAGCAAATGTACGTTTGCTATTAAAAAAAATGTTGCTTTTTTTTTAAAACGTATAATTATGTTGTAATTAGAATTGCAATTGCTACATCCTAACTCTTGCAGTAGTAAATACTACTGTAAAAAGTTTAGATGTCGTATGATGTAAATAATGTAAATTTCACTTATGTTAGCACACATCATTACAGTTATTTTGTATAAAGGTTAGCTATGTTTTTATATTAAACAGTTTGAATAATATTCATGCAAGATATTGATTTAACAATAAAACAGAAATGGTTAAAGAAAAGGCTATTTAAAGGTTAGAAGATAAAGTTTTAATCACAATAACTGTAAGATAATGAAGTTTTTTAATTAACACCTTTTTTATATTATTTATATATATGTTTGTGTGTGTGAATATATATGTATATATATATATATATATATATATATATATATATATATATATATATATATATATATATATATATATATATATATATTAAATGACGACATCTTGTATGAGTGTTGAATAAATTTAATATATGAACTTCAATAAATATGAATTCTCTCAATACTAATTTTTTATTTTATCTAATAAATTTTCGCTAGATTATTGATACTAGCGAAAATTTATTAGATAAAATAAAAAATTATACTAGATATTAATAGTAATGTCACTTTGTGACATCAATGTTTGTTTGTAATTTAATTTAATAAATAATTTGTAATTAAAGCTGAAGATGCTAGTATCAATAATCTAGCGAAAATTTCTTAGATAAAATAAAATATATATATATATTTCTTAGATAATATATATATATATATATATATATATATATATATATATATATATATATATATATATATATATATATATATATACATATATATATATATGTATATATATATAAAGATGATAACAAAATAATGGCATTACAACAACAAAGAAAAGATAATAACAATATATATATATTGTTATTATGTTTATTTTTGTTGTTGTTTTTGCTGTTATTAATTTATCTTTGTTTTTATTATTATATGCTCCTTTATTATTACTTGTCATTAAAATAATCTTATTTAATTTAAGTTAGTTTTAAACTCATTTTAAGTGACCTTGGTTGTAATCTATTGTCATTTACATTATAATCATGAAAGGACTTTGTCAATTGTTACTTTTCTCATTTTAGCAATTCAATATAAGAGTGAACCATCCAAATTAAATCTTTATATATTTTTCCATCTTAACTTCAGGATAATGTATTGTTCTGTTACATATATAGTTAGAGTATTTTAAAAAGCTTGAAACAAATATTTAATGAAGATATTGTGAAATATTTAATCTACAAAACTCATTTGGTGAGATAACTGTTACCCCCTCATACATATCTAGAAAAGACAATTTTCCTGCTATAAGTGAAAAAGTTGTAGATAATAATGATTCAGTTTTTGGAACTGTTGTTAATATATTTTCAGATAACAATGTTAATGTTGAAATTGAACTGGGTCATATTTAAATTTTAGTTATAATAATGATGATGAAATATTCTCTTCAGATTTGACTACCCTATTAACTGATTGGGCTGTTCAGTTTAGTGTTAATCTGACTGCTTTGTCATCTTTAAGGTGTATTCTCTGTCTGTTTCATCCTGATTTGCCTATTTAAAAAACTCAACACAATTTTATAGTTGCATATCAAGCAGGTGGTGATTATTTTTGGTGGTGGTGTTTAAAAGTAGCAAAATATCATTTTGGCCAGTTTTGTTTCTTTTGAAAGGTTTTAATTTTAAAAAACCTGTATGATTCAAGTCTGTTAAGAATCACATTTAGTATCACACTTAGATAAAGTTAAACACATTGCAATTTTAGATGACAGAATTCTCAAGTGTGTATTCAACAAGTTGATGATAGTTTTGTTGTTTCACCCTTAATTCACTTGTTATAATTTAATTTGTTGAAATCTGTACTAAGTCTATTTTCTTACATTATTACTGACAAAATCAATATGCTTATTTCATACATAGTTTTATATGAGGTAGTAATTGAAATATTTAACTTATTTAGGTTAATTTTACTTGTGTCTTAAGTAATTTTCTTTCTTATTATAACAGTTTTATAACAACATTGTCTATATTTATGCATTCAATAGCTGCTGAATGGAGAAATTACATTTGGTAAATGTAATTGGCATAGAAATGATTCCCATAAATGTTTAATGAATTGTTTTTGATTTCATATTTTATTTGCATTAGATTTTTGAGATACTTTTGGTATTTTTAGTATATACATGTACACTACATTTTAGTCATGCATTTAAGTTAAAGGTTGTAATTTATAACTTTTAAGGTTTTAATTTGTTGATACTTGTATTATATTCATTAAATTATTTTGTCAATGGTCACTCTCCTCATTTTTGAAATGCACTATAACTATATCTGTATATATATGTATGTATATGCAATAAAATGCACATTAACCTATTGTTAAAATAAGCAGTTTCATTAATTTTTTCTTCTTAATTTTAGTTTTCAGGGTCTTCATTGACAATCAATCGATGTTCATCTGTTAGACAGATTCTTGCCAAAGTGAGTGAAGGAACACTTCATTGCACTGGTTAGTAGTAATATGCTTAGAATTTATACTTTCAGTTATTTAAGTAATATTTGTAAATGTTTATTTTTATTTTACTAGAATTTTAAGAATGAATTTTCTAAGAGATCCTGATTTTTACAGCTGTTAAAAAAGAGCTGGTTATTTCAGTGGAAAACTTGAAGAAGAAAAAGATTTTATTAGGTAAGAAGAAATCTTTATTTTTATTTAATATATATTTATTTGTATGTGTTCAATGGTTACATTTATAATTTTGTCAAGTTAAAGTTTGTATTTAGGTGCTGTAAAACTATATCATTTAAACTCGGGAGTATCAAGCGAAGAGTTTGAGCGTTGGCTGAAGAGTATTTTCAGCTTTCAGGAGATTGAAATGGTGGACGAAAGGCTTGAGAAGAACGAAAAAACCCCTTTGATAAATAGCACTATTTCAAACTATCAATAATATCTGTACTATTTAAAAATATTTTTGTCAATTTGAACTGGAATAAATATCAAAAAATATTTACTTTTGTATTTGCTTTTTGTGCGATATCACATTAGAAATGGCTAATAATACTGCGTTAGTGAATGTATATTGGTTAAAAGTAACGGGTCAGTGCTGGCATAAGATCACGGACGAATGCTGGAAAATGTTCCCGGGCCAGTGCTGGCTAGCGATGCTGGGCCATTGGCCGTTTTGACATTGGGCCGTGATCAGTTGCCGGCATCGCGCCGCTGTGGCAAGCGGAACTGGGCCAGTATTGGGCCTCTAACGGGAGGCTGTCTGGGTATGAAACAAAGTTTTAATGACTTTAAAGAAATGAAATGATTTCTAAAAAAATCAGACAATTAAAGTAATTATTTTGATACTAAGGTACAAAATATTCAATACTTTCGATTAAATATTTACTTTAAGATTAAATAATATTTATGCATAATCTATGTACCTTTTAGTTCTTAGTTACCCAATGCAGTGTGCAAGAAGGTTGATAACATGACTGTATGGTAAGCGGCAGTGGTGTCTATTTACAATTTTGACAAATTTTATATTTTCAATTTTTGTAGCAAGATACCAGATATGTACATGCTGCATGAACTATTAGCTGAGGCTGTGAGTACACACAACTCAGGGGTTCCTTCTAGGATTATTTAATAAATATATGTAATTAATGGATATAGTATTTAATAAAAATATTAAGTACAAAATGTTATTTTTTAATATATATTATTTTACTAATATATTATTCTTTGTAACATTTCAGCTCTCAATAATTGAGTCAATTGTTTTTAACTTATTATTCAAAACAAATCATTAAGGGAATTTTTTGATAACATATGTTTTGTATGTTATCAAACATTATCCACATTATGTATATTATCAAAAAACTTATGCTATGTAAATTTACAATAAACCATCTGCATTAAATGTTGGAATGCATTAGTACTTTCTTATCATTTCGAACAAACCAGTTTTTTAAAATTCAAAGACAGAGGAGGTTTAATTAAACCAACCAAAAGTGTTGCTATCATATGCGAAGAAACTGAAAGATGTTTCCATAGGTTGCTTGCCTCAATAAATGGAAACCTTCCAAATGAAATAAGAATTAAAAATGCCATTTCTAGTGCTGTTTTGAGATCAGTTGATTACTCAAAACTATTTAATGAACAAACTTCTCATATGTTTGACTCAGCTATAACTGATAACCATTTATTTGCACTGATTAAACATATTTCAGAAAACTATGCAAAAATATATCTTTATCACCTGGGTAAAAAACAAACTGCCAAAATAACTGGAAAAAAGCTTAGGAAGAAATTAACAAAACTTATCCTATTCAAAAACCAATCAAAAATATTTTTATGATATGATATGATATATATATATATATATATATATATATATATATATATATATATATATATATATATATATATATATATATATATTAGGGCGGGCCAAAATTTTTTTCGATTAGAGCCGCCCCCTAGGATGATTCTACGGACAATTCTAAGCAACTTTGGTGAAGGAACCATAGGTCTATCTCGATTTTCGATTCTCCCACTTTTCAAAAAATGATTTTTTCCCATAACATCGTTTTCATTCAAAATTCGATTTTTTATTCATTGTTATATTATCTTTTTTATGTGTATATAGGGGGTTTTTGGGGGAAGAAAAATTCATTTCTGATCTTGATTATTACCTATGACCACCGCCAGAGGGCGTTTCATGCATATTTTAACTATTTTTAGTCTGTTTTCCGAGAAAAATTACAAGTTTTTTGTTAAAATTGATCTTTATTTTATTTTTTTCAACAGGGACTCAACTTAAAAAATAAGAACATGTGTAAAAAATAAAAAAAAAAAAGAATTTAGTAAGAAAAAAAGCGACAAACTGTTGTTGCTTTCAAGTCAACAACGTATTTATTAAAAAAAAAAAATTGGTAAAACATCATTACCGACATATTTGGCCGAAAACCAAACTGGTCCTTAGGGGCGAAATGTCATTTGACATTTCCCCATCAACTATATACTGTTTCCGTTGCTCATTCATTCTAGAAAAATCTGCGAATGTTAACACATGAATTTTCAGTTTTGTAAAAGAGAATAAAATTAATCTTAAAAAATAATAATCATCGTGCGTATTTACTACAACATTTTATATGAGAGTATTTTTTTGTTTATGTTTTGTAAACAAAGCGTCTTCGAGTCATTTATTTAGCTTCGTTTTTCGTTTCAAATAAAAATTTGATATTTGAATATAAATAAAATTGTCACCATTTTTACTATTGTGTATTTACCAATTTGTAGGTGGAAAAAATATATTCAAACCAAATGCTTTAAAATATACTAATTTCAGTTACTTTTTAATTCTTTTAGTAAAAGTATACAATGGATCCAAATGCATTGCCGTCTACATCGCAAACCGCAACAGCATCAACAAGGACCGAAAGTCATTTGAAGCATTTGCCTTCGCACGATGTTGCTGTTTTTGGTGCATCTTGTGATTTTAGTGGACTAAATCTGCCAACGAAACAAGATATTTTAAAATGTTTTTTTTTCTTGACCGAACGTGCTAAACTGCAAAACAAAATGTTTTCGTATAAAACATTCGTACCGCACGTAACAGACAAATTGATTGAAATTTGGAGTCAACTTAATGTTGGAATTCTAACAAAAAAAAGTGTTGTTAGAAAATTGGGTACATTGATTGAGAAGTATCAAATCGAAACGAAACATCCAAAAATCGCCACATTCAGAACGTTCGTGCAATCTACAAAAGAATTATTTTACATCGGCAAATGTCAATGTGACTTGAAGACAGCATTATGCTCGTGTGGATTGATTCCAGATCGTTTGAAAGAGTTCATGCAAGATCAGTCTACTGTCAGAATATTGACGAAACCGGAATTCGAAGAGCCAGCACCAACGTCAACAATGGTATCAACAAGTGTTGAAGAGAGCCAATTAGCATATGAACCAAGTACTGATAGAGATGAGCCAAGTACAAATCCACAAGATGTTCCGCCAGTGATACGAGGACCGTATACTCCCAGATACGATGCTTTGAACTTCGCTGCGATGTGTGATCGATTTGGTGTGTCTGATAGAATAGCAGCAGCACTCTCAACATCTCTTATGCAAGACATTTACGTAAAAGATGAACATGGCAATCCTATCATCATGGATAAAAATAAAGTGCGTCAAGAAAAAGCCAAATGCAGACAAGAATTGCTTCTTAAGCAGTATGATGCATCCAATTTGATAGCATTTTCATTCGACGGCCGAAAAAATGATGCTTTAACAATGGAAAAAATCGATGAGAAGTTCCATGCAAGGATCGTGAAAGAACCACATCTAGTTGTTTTGAAGGAACCAAATTCTCAATTGATAGGCTACACAAAAGTCAAAAATGAAGATGTTGAACACAAATTGATGACATTGAATGCATTTTTCGTCGAAAAAGAAATTGCTCTCGATGCATTAATTGGCATATGCTGTGTTGGTGAGCCAGCAAATACTGGCGGAAGAAATGGGATTTTGCGTCGATTTGAATTGCATTTGAATAGACCGCTGCATTGGTTTGTGTGCCTTCTGCACTTCAACGAGCTGCCATTTCGTCATTTGTTTGACACTTTGGAAAGATCATCGACCACTGGACCACGAACAACAACCGGAACGTTGGGCAAACAAATTGAAACGTGTGAAAATCTTCCGGTATGTATCATTTGTCATTTTTCTCATCATTTTTTTCTATTATTAAATGGTAAAATTGCATTTAGTTCATCTAATTTCTTTTATTTCAGCTTGTACATGAATTTGAGATATCGTGCTAGAAAACATGCCACCTGATTTAGATCCATTTGAATTATCCACCGATTCAAAGTACTTATACAAAATGGCCAATGCAATTTCAAATGGTGTTATTCCTGCGGATTTGTCTCACATTAAACCAGGACCAATAGCACATTCACGTTGGCTCACCAAGGCGAATAGATTGTTGCGGTTGTATGTGTCAACTGAAAATCCATCAAGGAATTTGAAAATTCTGGCAACATACATAATGAAAGTTTATGTGCCGATGCACTTCAACATCAAGTACTATAATTCGGTGGTCTTCGGTAGTGTATTATTTTACAAATTCATTCGTTGGACACAATATTTGGATACAAATCTACGCGGAGTTGTGAATAATGTCATTAAAGACAACTCATATTACGCACATTCCGAAAATATTTTGTTAGCTATGTTATTTGATGAATAAAGAGACACGAAACATCGCAATCAAGAAAATTTTACAATACCGAAGAAATCTGTACGACCCGGGACATCTTAGAGTTTATCAAAAACCTTTGATAAACTTCAATTGTACAGATTATACGAATATGATTGATTTAAATAAAGATGATGTCTTATTCGAACCACCGTTTACGCATAGCATTACGTATGATCATTTGGAACAATATTTAGAATACGATCATCCACCATTGCCTGATCCAAGAATTCCGCTACACATACAGGCAACGGAAAGACATATTCAATTGCTGGCTAGCGTTTCTAAACGTGTTTTAGAAAAAAGTCGACACAGTGTTATGGCAGTTTCATCGGAAAGCCGTGCAAAATACCCCAGACTTGAAAGCAAGAAAGACTTTCAAAAATAACTTATTTCGCTTTTCTTCCACTAAATTCACTTTTTTTTATTTTTTACACATGTTCTTATTTTTTAGGTTGAATTTCTGTTGAAAAAAATAAAGATCAATTTTACCAAAAAACTTGTAATTTTTCTCGGAAAATAGACGAAAAATAGTTAAAATATGCATGACACGCCCTCTGGCGGTGGTCATAGGTAAAAATCAAGATCAGAAATGAATTTCTCGACCCCAAAAACCCCCCATATGCACATAAAAAAGATAATATAACGATGAATAAAAAATTGAATTTTGAATGAAAACGATGTTATGGGAAAAAATCATGTTTTGAAAAGTGGGAGACTCGAAAATCGAGATAGACCTATGATTCCTTCACCAAAGTTGCTCAGAATTGTCCGTAGAATCATACTAGGGGGCAGCTCTAATCGAATTTTTCGGCTCCATACAAGTTGGCCCGTCCTAATATATATATATCTATGCATTTATACTTATGTATATATCCTAAATTTGTATCAGAATTTAAATAATTACTTTGTTACACTTTTGGAGCAAGAACTACTTTGATCCATTTATAATATAGCCGTATATATAAGCCGTTTTCAGAAAACACGAATTTCAACGTTGTGACGTTGCGTAAAAAGTTTTAAAACGGCATTTCAGGGAATCCCATCCATTGTGCATGCCTAGTTTCAAATATTTGTCATAAATTTTAGAAGTTGCCGTTGCAGTTTTCTTATCGTAAGCTCTCTACTAATCAAGTCGTCACGGCGTGCGATGATTCGCCGGAATTCTGGCCCAGTGTCGTAGGCTGTCTGGGTTGTTTCTGTTACAATTTTCAACGGGCAACAAACGGAAGAGCAACATAAGAAATTTTGTTACAACATAAGAAATTCTGTTACAATTTTCAACGGGCAACAAACGGGCAACAAACGGAAGAGCACCAGCTCCTCGAAGCTAATTAGAACTCTAGCACGCAAAGTCAACCATCACCAGTCATCTTGAACCTCTTAAAAAAAGTGAATCGAGAGGAATCTATCTACTTTCAATAAACAAGTTGTGTTTCATTTGGAGTCGCAGTTTTGTGGTCTGGTTTCTCCCCAGTTTTATGGTCTTTTTTGGACACACTAACTTGAACATGGCAGCATAGAGTCAAAAAGCGTTTAAAGTGTTGATAGCTGAGGTATTCTTTAACTTAGTAAAAAAGGGGAGAAACCAGCCAAGCGCCGTGTTTTTTGCGTTTGCGTAAGACTTTCACATATCTTCTACACACCAATGTAAATATTTTAGAGGCATCAAGGTAATTCTTAATAATCTACGTCTCCATATGGTATTCTTAAAATAATAAGACCAAGTCACATAATGGCTGAACACAACTTTTTGAGGTTCTCATTTTTTAAAATGATATATATAGCCTTGTAGTCACTTTTTTTTTGCCAAATTTTTGCTAAGTTAAAGAATACCTCAGCTATCAACACTTTAAACGCTTTTTGACTCTATGCTGCCATGTTCAAGTTAGTGTGTCCACTTGCTTCACTTTGTAGATCCGGCAACAAACGTGACAACTAATCGAGTTGAAGCAATGTGGTGTCACAGCAAAGCAAAGTTTAAAGATATGTTTGGAACACATAGAGACATGATTCCTGACTATCTCAGCGAATTCATGTGGATGCATGTGTTTAAAGAGCATGCGTTTTTTCACTTTTGGGATCAAATTGCTACTAACTACCCAGTAAATTAGGTGTTCGTAAAACTATTTGATGAACACAACTCTTATTTTTTGGTTTATATTTCTTTATATTATGTAATAAATAAATTAAGTAGCTATTCAGTTTATGTTTTAATTTAAATCTCTTTTTTTGATCTTTGTATTTCTTAATGCTTGTAAAAACCAGGTAAATATTTTCAGCGGTTTGAATAAATGGTTTTAAAACTATTATTAAAAAGTTTCAAAATGGAGTTAAAAGCAGCGTTATTTTTAACGGAAAAATGGAATTCAAACGTGAATTAGAGTACTCAATTCAAACGTGAATTAGAGTACTTTTTCTTTTTCAAAAATAAAAATGAATACCATTTTTTTCCGTTTCAGACAAAGATCTTCCAGAATCTGCCAAAAAAAAAAAAAAAAGGGGGTGGGGGGTGGGGTGTGAAACCAGACAAGCGCCAATATTGGACTCAGCAAATTTTGCGACCACACAATGTGAAATCAATTACAAAATATCCGCATAATGTTTGTATTTGTAGTTTGCATGAAAATTCACAATTTGCCTCAGATGTATTAACAAAATCAATTCAAGCGTCAACAAGTTGGATCTGAAATGATAAATAACTTTGTTTGAGAACAGTACACATAAGATTGCGCCAATGACACATGCTTTTTATGCAAAGGTTTAAAGCAGTTCAATAAACACTTGCAAACTATTAATACATTTGATTTCGAAGTATCCTGGGACGTGTGGAGAAAGCCTGAAACTAAAACATATGTAAACATTGAAAAAATTTCAAAAAAGTCTTCTGTAACAAAACTCATCCAACAAATATGAGTGATACGTGATAAGTTCGTTAAACACGCATTTGTAAAGAAAAACCAATCAACATTTTTTAAGAAACTAAAGGAAGTTTCGATGAGTATTAATTCTGAAATTGCGGTAATCCAAGTTGGCTAGGGTGAAAACTCTAGGTGTTTCTATCAAAATAAACCGCAAGCGGCTCATTTTGATCAAAATCAAGTTTCTATAATGACCCTTAAAGTCTGGAACATTGAGTTAAAAACATTTTCCATAGTTTCTGATTCAACTGATCATACAAAGTGTCCCGTTATACCGTACATCGACAAAATCCTTCACTTTATTCCTGATCAAGTCCAAGAAGTACATATGTACAGCGATAATGGCACCTCTCAGTCCAAAAACAAAAACATTTTGATTGCAATTTTTGGGTTTGAAACGCATTTTCATAAAAAATTCTTCCGGCATTTTTTCGCAGCGATGCACGGGAAAGCTACTGTTAAACGAATTGCAGCCCTAAGAGTTAAATTTATTCAATGCGAGATCAGGTCAGCAGCAGCCTTTGCGTTAGCGTTACAAGATTTGCAAATATCTGTATTTCATGTCAGAAAACGACGCAAAGACAATAATAGAATAAACTTGGATTCAGTTCAATTTTAAGTTATTCAAGAAAAATCAAAGATTTATCAAAATCACATTTTTTTTATGTTCAGAATGATAACGTTGCTCATCTGAGTATAATTAAAATTTATCACAAAATAACAAAACTTTTTAAAATGATTTTAATTTCATCTTTTTGTTTCGTCACTGAATGTTGCGTCACTGAACTGATAGTTTTTTTCTGTAGAATAAAACGATATGAAAACTTTGTTGCTTGTCGCTTTTTTATGACTGCCTCATTATCAAATGAATAAATTACTACAAAAAAAACTAATTAGTCTCGCAAGAATTAAAATTTCAGCGAAAACTCCGTTTGAAAGTATGCTGATAAAAAAATATTTTTTTCCGCGTTGCGTCGCTGAAATCATGTTTTAATTTTTGCTAATTGTCAGTGTTATGTTAATAAATTTACGTTTATTTAAAAAAATGATGCGTCACTGAACTATGGAATAGGCCATATATTGATGTATATTATAAAAATTATTCAGAGATTATTAAAAAATTAATGAAAAACATAACACAAAAAGATATTAATGAAAAAGATAGTACAAATGGTATAAATGGATTAACAAACAAAATCTCATTTGAAATAATGCAAAGCTAGTAAAGGTATTTGTTCTGCTTTATCTTACCTAGTTATCCAAATGCATTACTCAATAGGCTTGAATTATTGGCTTATAAAAAAGCTGTTAACACAGGACTCAGGGATGAAGCTGTTGAATGCGATGGGTTGAAAAGCCAACAAGTCTTTGATACAATATCTTGCGAAAAAAATATGCTGCTGTTAAAAAATATGTTTATTAGCGAAAAACATCGATTTATGAGAGTGTTTGCCAATAAAGATGGTGGATTCTTCAAGAACGTTTCAAGTATTCTCAGTAGGCTGAGATGCTACTAAACCAATGGTTAGACTTTAGAGGCTTGTAAGACTGCTGTAGGTGATGCTAATAAAACTAATAGATTAAGCTGCAAGCATAATACTTACTACAATATTAGTCGGGAAAAACATACTGCAATACCATATAGTGACGTAGTAGAAAAAGTGAATAATATTTTTGAAAAGCATGCTGACTGGTTTAACAGATAGTAATGCATTGATTGATGGAAGTAGCCTGTAGATGGCAATTGGTATCGTAAAGTTAGTATGTAAGTTGAATAAAATAAAAACCATTGGGATCGAGAACAAAATTTACAATTTGAGATCTTTCAAGAATTTTCTTGCGAAAAAAGTACAAAATAGGAAGTAGCTGCAAATGAATATTTCAAATCGCAAGGCTCAACTGAAGTAACTATATTGTATGATGATATGTATGAAAAAACGAAATCAAAAAGATATTCACTTTCATTAAGTTCCTTAGGGCATAAATTAACAAATTAGAAAAATTATTTGCACAGATTTGGGCTTTATAGCTCCAAAGGACCGTGGAGCAAAGACCTAATGCTGAGAGTGTAAATGGCGCAAAGCGCTATAAGAATCTATAAAACAGACAAAAAACATTTATTCCGAGTATCTGGAAAAATATTTTCTATTTCAATTTTTTAGAAAAATGTATAAATGCAAAGGTAAAGCTCATTCTTACACGTACAGTTACTAAAGCTAATATTTTAACAAATTATTATGGAAAAAATTGCTTTTCTTTCTGAAATAAAAAAAAATTTAGCTGGAACTGACTTTGATGATCTAAATATTGCAATGCCTGATCGCATAAAGAAAAAATTTTTTACATTTCAGAAATGTGGTAGAGGATGGTCATTCATTTCATTAGTATCTCCCCAAAATAATACTATTGAATATGAAACATTAAAAGGACCTTCACAAAAGTACAATATTTAATTGTAAAACGATGTTGATATGTGTTTTCTTTGTTCTGTATTGAGGGCAATATATCCTATAGAGTGAAGTTCTGAACGAATTGATAGTGATCAAAGAAGTCATTTTAATGAACTAAATATGAGAGGTATTAATTATTCTGTAGATACTAAACCTATTAAAAAGTTGGAACAACAAAATCCAGAAATAACAATAAATCTATTTATACAAAAATGGTAGAACCTTATAGAGTAAATTAAAATCAAAATGCTAAATTAATTACTAATAAACTTCTTCTCTCAAATGAGAAAAGAAGTCTTTATTGATATTTTAGTACTAAGAGTAGATTGATAACAGCACAAATACCACATTGACATTGTAAAAAATTTTTTTGTCTAAGATTTTAAAACTTGTTTATTTCAGAAGTTTCACTAAATAAACATAAATAGTATTGTGATAAGAACAAGATGCTAGTATTTAAAGAGTAACTCTGCTTACGTTAAAGATGAAAAAAGTTTCTTATTGAACACTGTTCGTGATGAGTTCGAGAAAATGTTTAGTTTAAAAATACTTGGATTATCAGGCACAAACAGCGAATCATTGTTCCATGAAGACTTTAGGGAAAAAATGCATCAAATCGACGAAGGTTAATATGAAACCAGAGTGCCTTGGAAAAAGGATGTTGTTAAACTGCCAAACAGAAATTTGGCTCTTAAAAGATTGGGAAATACAACGAGTTGGTTGAAATAACTGAAAAACTAGAACAGTATAATGATATATTTATTGAACAGATCAGTGAGGGAATATTGAAAATGGCACCAGTAAAACCTAACGCAGAATTTATTGACTACGTTCCTCATCAAGCGGTTATCAAAGAAAATGCCAATTTAACAAAAATGAGAATTGTTTATAATTGTTCAGCTAGGAAAGACGCTCAATCACCTTCATTAAACGATTTTCTAGAACTGGGACTAGCGCTGAAACTCTTAATATTTGACATACTCATACGAAACTAATGAATAAACTCTGTTTTCGCTGACGTAAAGAAGGCGTTTCTACAAATTCGATAACAAACGAAATGGATAGAGATGCACAACGCTTACTTTGGCGTAGGGACTTAAAGAAAATTGAATTAACGGAGTTACGGTTTACAAGGATGATTTTTGGTTCAAGTTCTAGCCCTCACATTCTCGGCACCACCATTAAAAAGCATATATCAAAATAAAAGCGTCTACGTTGCAGTGAGCCATCAATATTAGAAAACAGCCAACCTACTTCTAGCGAAAGCATGGATTGCATCAAAGGATCTTAGACTGATCCAAAACCGAGCTGGTAGCGACGCAATCCTTGAGCAAGCTGATGAATTGTGTTAGGAAGACGTTAAACAACATAATATTATTGAAATATATCATTGGGTTGATAGTACTGCGGTAGTTTACTTTTTAAAAGAAATAAGCAGCTGGTCACAGTTTGTTAGGAATCAAGTTCGACAAATCTTATTGCATGGAGAAGTAAAATGGCTTTATATCACAATAAAAGAAAACCCAAATGATCTAGGAAAAAGAGGAGAGAGTCCAGAGAAACTATCAGGCTTATGGTTCAATGGACCGATATCTTAAAACACAAAGAAAAATAGCCATTCCAACTGGAAATAATTGAAGTGCCATACGCATCAAATGAAAGTATTAGTGTGAAAGAGAACGTCGGTATAGCAACAAAAGAAATTAAGGGACATCATATATTTAAAGAAATGTTGAGTAAACCACAAGTATTAGAAGATTATAAGAATAACATCCTTTATAAAAAGGTTTATTTACAATTGTCGTAATAAAGAAAAAAATAACAGGACCGCTAAAAGCCAAAGAGATGATTTAAGCAGAGTTAATGAATATCAAATTACTACAAAAAGCTGATGTAATAAATTCCAATGTGGAACTGTTGTAAATAATTCCAATGTAGAACAGCTTTGGAGATGTCACAGAAAAATCTCTGGGTATAATCCAATATTTGTACCAAAAGAATTCCAACTAGCTCTAAGAATTATTGAGCACCAGTATGCGAAAAAGCTTCACGGGGGAGTTGGAGATACGATGGGTTGCATAAGAGAAAAGTTTTGAATACCAAACTTGAGTTGCCGTAAAAAAGATCATTCGTAAATGCAATTTATGTAAGAGATATTGAGTGAAACCGCTGTTACCACCAACAAGAGCAATGTTACCACGCTTTAGAACTGAATATATCAAACCGTTTAAGGTTACATAAGTTGATTTTGCCGGTGTGCGCATGTACAAGAGCTGTCTGCATCATACTTTGTCATGATATGTCAACAGGAGAATTTCAGAGAACTTTAAAGGAGTTTATTGCAAGAAAAGGACCACTACAAATGATGATTAGTCATAATGCAAAGAAATTTGTGGCAACAGAGAATTGGTTACTTACACTTAAGAAGGATGAAAATCTCGCCAACTATCTCGCTACTCAAGCCATAAAGTGGAGGTTTAATCTATCAAGAGCACCGTGGTGAAGAAAGTTATTTGAAAGATTAATCGGAATAATGAAGAAAAGTTTGTCAAAAATAATTGGTAAGGGCATGCTAAGTTTCTTTGAATCGGAGGAAGTATTGTTGGATGTGGAGTGCACAATGAACAATAGACCACTTTGTTACCAAGGTGACCAGTTCGATAATTAAGTGTTCATGCCAAATATATTAAAGAGGGGGGACCTGTTTTGCTTGAAGAAGATATTGATTTAATAACAAGGGGTGATTGGGCACTACGGAGAGCCAAGTTTGTACAAAATTGTAAGAATCATCTAAGGAAAAGATTGATGAACGAATACGTATATGCAATTGAAGAACGACAACAATCAAAGAAAAAGAAAGGCTACGTGAAACTCCTAGGTGTCGGAAGCTTGGTGCTCATTAAAACCATGTGAAGGACAAGGCACTTATCAACATTGAACGAATTGAAAACAATATTAAAGACGAAGATGGAGAAATTCTTGGCTTTAAAATTTGACTGGGAAATTGTTATGTGATTGAACGACCATTTCAGTCGGTGTGTGAATTGGAAATGAATTGTAACGCAGAAAGGGAATCAAATTGGACAAGAATTTGGAAACCAGAGCAGAAGCCAATTCTTTGAAAACAGCAACGAGACAGGCGAAACTGGATGCAAGACAATAGATCAATTGCATCATGGAAGACAAGATGGAAGATAGTTGATTAAAGCCGAAGTCTCAGCTTTAATCGGGGGAGGGTATCGTGAATAACGTCTTCAAGATACAATTATCGTGTTAATATATGTAAGGTGTTAGTGTGTATAGCTATTAATGTATGTAGGTGTTAATCCATGTGAGGTCTTTAATGTGTCAAAACGACGCGGTTGTAAAACTGTTTAAAATGGGATCGGAGTTTGTAAATTGTATAATTTACAGTCAGATGGGAAAAATAATATCAAGTCCATAAAGAAAACAGTGACTCATTAGTGTGTCAGGGAAGGTTAAAATAACTCCCCACAGACTTGTGTCTGGTAAAATATTACTTAATAAACTAAATAATAAAATGTAATAATGCCATAAATTTACTCAGGGGTTAAAGGAAAAAAAGAAAGCTGGTGGAACTGTACCAAAAGTTTAAAGAGTGGATTCAAAAGATTTAGGAGTGGCAAGTATAAATACTTAGATATGCAAAAAAAAGAGAAAAAAATGGAGGAGGGACCTGAAATTAGTGATTTTACTGCGTACTTACTTTATGTATGCCTCTTATGTTAAATGTTTATGTTAAAAAAAATATTTTGAAATGAACTTATTTCTGGTGTACAAATGGAGAGGTATCAACATAAACAGTGAATTATTATTTTCAATATAACATATTTCTTTGGTACAGTGGTAGATATTATCAAAGTGTTCTGAGTATTTTGGAGCGCTATAGCAATTTCCAAAAAGACTTTGTTTCACTTGATTCCTTTTCCTTTCTACGTGTCCTTCCTCGCAATCTGCTGATCGTCTACCTACATTCAACCATTCTTTTGTAAACTCATTTCGCTTAAATTCTTTAAGTGGAGGACCTTCAATGCTGATAGACATCAACGATTATAGATGTTTTTCTGAAAATATGCTTCGCACATCTTTACAGATGATATTCATAATTGAAAAACCGTTTTTAAATTCTGGATTTCTTACAGACATGATCATTGATGAAGAATGCACACGTTTCAACCTAGGAAATGTAAGTTGCTCAAAAGTTCGGAAAATATTATCACATGTTCTTGACCGTTAAAATGATCCTTGATGTTATTAAATTCCTGTTTTGTTAAAGCAAAATAATTATATAAATAATAGGTCTGTGCAAGACCTTTAAATTTGGATCTTTCCTTTGAATTACGTGTTGAATCAATTAATACATTTATGAAATAAATAATTAATACATTTATAAAATAAACATGAAAAGCTTTTAAGTTGGGCAAAACGGTCTTTACAGTTCGAAACAATGAAACAACCCTTTGTAAACTGAGAATTCGGCCTATTTTAAGAAGAAAAACTTCCATATCAACTGTTTCTGGTAAAAGCTCTCTTTTGTTTTTTGATGACTGAGTACTGTACAAAGCGTATAGAAAATCCATAAGACACTTGAAATGGTTCAGCGCCACCCATGCTTTAACCGCATCACTTACAGTCAGTTCGAAACGATGATACAAGCAATGCCATCCGAATTGCCGAGAAAACTTCTGTTTCAATTGTATAAAGACGCCAGCATTTGATCCAGTCATAACTGAGACACCATCACTGCAAAATCCTAGCGAATTGTGCGATGAATAGGAAACCGAAAGTCTGTGCCGATGAAGACTGTTTAGGATCTGATTTGCAATATCTGAAGCCTTGGTTACATTCAGTTCTAATAAATTAACGAATATGTTAATAGGAAAGTCATCAAGTTTATACGGAAGATATATATAATCAAGGAAGTTATCCCGGATGAACTTGTGCTTTCATCGAATACTGAACGTACCGGAGTATTGCTGGATTTAGTATAATACTTTCTTCTTCCTTTGCTCATTTGTAGAATCAATTATGTCTCCACAAAAAACGTTTGAGTGTAACACTCTGCCAGCATAATACTATTTAATTTCTGCAGATCAATGACCTCAGTATGATCAGTATAAGTTCTGTTTTTTTTAGCAATATTGTACACCGTTCTAAATACGCATTCAGTTGTGTCTTTTTCTGCTTGGTTACTTTATTTTTAAACTTGCTTTCAAATGCTCACCTTTTCTTAGTTCGAGAAGTTTGTATGCCTGCCTATGTGCTTCAGAAAAATTGTGTTTACATATTTTCTTTCTTAATGACATCAACTGCAATTCGCGAGATTCGCGATAAGAAATCATGGGATACGCAAACATTCCTTCGAACAACTTTCTAGTTTAATTGAATTGCAAACAGGGCATTCAACCTTGCCATCGATGCATAATAAAAAATTAATTTTAGGCTTGAATTCATTATGTTGTTTAATTGTCCGACATTTAGGAAAATGACTGCACCCATGTCGTCACAATTTTTATCAGATGAGGCTGCTGAACTGGATGATTGTTGAGGCAATGTTAAAGAATTCAATTGTATACTAAGTGTTTGTTGAGGCCGTGATGATGAACAATTCGTTGGTAACATGCTAGTAAAGTTAATAGCTTGAAATGACGATATATGATCTGTGTCTCCAAACCAGGCGCGATGTCAACATTTAGCAATAAAATTAGACAATTTTGCTTGTTTACGTTTTATCGCCTTTTACATTCACGGAAAGGATGATGTTTTTAAACAAACAACTATATATATTCAGAAAAGATACATTAAAACAAAACACAATTTACAATGGTGGAAAAAATAATAAATACAGTTTCTCAACATTTAGAAAAACGCTTCTTATCCACAGCAATTGGTATTGATATTAATTTTTATGTTTCTATAAACTTTATTGTTAAAAATTGTATTTTTAAAAAAAACTATGAAGTGTTTTTTAATTTTTCTCATGTTACTAACAATTTTGTTTAAAGTAGGCGGAAATTTAATGGAAAAAAAAAATACAGAAATGGTTAATTTGATCGTATATTTGAAAAAATTAAGAAAATTCAATGTTTATAAAACATATATCTATCAAAAATAATTTAAAAAAATTAAAAACAAATACAAACTTTTCTTTTTTTCTGAAAAAAGTTTATCAATCACTTAATATAATACTTACAAAAATTGCCAAATACTTTGTTGCATGTCCTTTATTTTTTTTTAATTTGAAAAGTCTTTTGGGCATGCTGTTGACCAACTTATGGCATGTTGATAGTGGAATAGCGTACCGTGATGTTTTCACAGCCTCCCACCAATCCCTTTTGTTCCGAGGCTTTTGTTTTGCAACCTCATCGTTTACAATTTTCCATAAATTTTATGTAGAATTTAAATCCGACAATTGTGCTGGCTAGTTCAATTTTCTTATACCATTATTTTGGAACCATCTATTTGCGATAGAAGCTGTATGTTTTGGATCGTTATCTTGTTGAAATATCCAGAGCAGCAGCATGTTATCCTCAGCATAAGGAAACATTATTTCTTCAAATATATTAGCATAAATATCAGCTATCATAGAGTCTGTTATTAAATAGATAGGACCATTACCAGATGACGAGAAACCTCCCCACACTGTAATGTTTCCACCACCAAGTTTAAGGGTTTTTTTTTAGTGTAATGTGGGTCAAACTCTTTTTTGGTGGTCTGCTTACATACTGGTTACCATCTGATCCAAAGATATTAAACTTAGATTCATCTGTCCACAAAACTGTGCCTCATTTCTTATTTGTCCATGCAGAATATTTATGAAAAAACTCTTTTCTAGCTTTTATATATCGTTTTTTCAATAAAGGCACACTTCTTGGTGATCTTCAAAACAAATTAACTTCAACCAAAAGTCCTCTAGTTGTTCGTGCTGTTACATTTAACTCTTTTTAATGGTGATGCTGGAGATAAATGGATCTCTTTTAGCTTCACGAATAATTTTTTTATCTTCTTTGTAATTTGTTATAATTATAATAATGTAACTTATTATTATTTAGTAGCTTAGGAAGGTCATATCAGTTTGAGGGGGAGTGACAAAGACAGCCAGGGTTGGAGATTTGAAGGGGGAGGGGGAGGGAAGAAACCTTCCTCTTAAATAAATATGGGGGAAGAGGCTATTACCCCCTCCAAAGTCTCTTCTTAAGAGATGTTAATAATAACCGGAGTCAAACACATATTTGAAAAGTAATAACAGTTAAAAATTAAAGAAAACAAAAAGATTAATCGTTACCGTATTTATAATTTTTTCCAGTAAACTTCCACCTAATTTAAACAAAATTGTTAGTAAAATGAGAAAAATTGAGAAAAAAAAAAAAAAATTTTTTAAATATAGTTTTTAACAATAAGATTTATAAAAACATAAAAATTAATATCAGTAAACATCAATTGCTGTGAATAAAAAGCATTTTTTTAAAATCTTTAGATACTGTATTTATTATTTTTTCCAGCCGCATCGATTATGCCATTAGAGTTAAATGAATGTTATTTAATGGATTGAAATACCACTAACCTTTTAAAATCAAATTTTTTAATAATTTGTTTATAAGGGTTGTCGGAAAATTACGCAAAGCTAAACTTTAGTAATAAACAAAACAAAATAGATCACAAGAATTCGGTCGCAGAGCCTTGCACTTAAGCAATAATTAAAATTGACTTTAATGCTCAATGAAACAGCTGGGCAAAAGTGAAAACAATTGAAGACTACACGGGAAGAAACGGCAGGGTCACATTTTTTCGTTTTGAGATAATTCATTTTTAACCTTTTAAGCCTGTATATCTTTTAAATTTTTAGGAAAAATGTGTGGATTTTTAAAGTATATTGCAAAAATAACCATTTTTGTATGCAATTAAAGTTATACTTTCAATTTAAGTGCAATAATTTTCATTTTAGACATTCTTTTTTAAGTGAAGTTTTTTTTGGACTCTGCCGTTTTTTCCCCGGTATAACGTCTTTTTAAGTTTTTAGATCAAGTGAAAAGTTAATGTTTTAATTATTTTATATTAGCTTGTAAATAAAATCAGGCAGGAGCCTTTTTAATCAACCGACTTCACCACTGGAACCTAGTATCGACCTTAAAACAGTCTTGGGGCCAGTATGAATTAAAAATACCTTTTTGTTGTTGATGACAAAATGCAATTTTTCTTCTTAATTCTAAGGTTTAAAGCTTTGCCCATACAGATGTCACTTTTCTTTCACAAAACTATATGTACAAACAGGTATTTATTGCAGGGAGTCTTTCCTTATAATAAATGAGTTTTAAATTTTTATGGGTAAATGTAACTAAAAAACTAATATTTATGTCTATTCTCAATTTTTATCTTAATATCAATATTTCAATATCTTGTGATTATTAATTTTATAAATTGATTCAGTTTAAATGCAGACAAAGAAAAAACATTAACTTTTAAAAATCTTTCAAGAAACATTAACAAAAAAAAGAAAAAGAAAGGTCAAACTACAAATGAAAAAAGGCGTCTATTTATTCATCATCTTCAGAGTCAATATTTTCATGAAATGCCTCGACAAGCTCTTGATTGTAAGGCAGAGAATCATAAAACTCTGTATTGGATGTGAACTTTTTTAACACTTGTAGGTCTCTGTACTTTGCCTCGGAGATACAAAGTTTTGCATTATATAGTATTGGGATCTCACCTTTTATAGCAATATTCCTATTATTTTTTAAATTTGTTTTTAATAATAACCCATTCCACGAATCACGATGAAATATAATGCCAGTTGAGTCTCCTCTAAAACAAATTTCACGAAGAGGACGTGTTGGAATTGGACATTTCTTCTTATAAAATGGTCTTAAAAAATCAGTTATATTTTTTACCATATCTTGCATCAATTCTACAACTTGAAATGGAGTGGGTCTTTTACAAGCATTTCTGAATGTGTTAATCCAATCTAATGGAATACATGCAGGTGTTTTGCAATTAATTAACCCCATATCTTTATCACACTCCATATAAGAATGTCCGCGTTCTGGAAACATAACTTTAATGAAGTCAAACCTTTTTTTTTCATGAATAAGGAAATCCATAAAACGAATTAATGTATAGTTTTTGTTTTGGCCGGCACATGAATCACAAAACAGCTCTACAGATCGAATTTCTTTGTCTAAATGTTTCATAAAAAAATCATATAACATTGACGTTACCTCATCAGCCCCTTTTCTAGCAATAGTTTCATCATAACAATACAAAAAAACTTCATTACTTGAAAGCACGTGAATATTAAATGAATAAAATGCCAGTTTTCTTCTGTAGTAAAAGTCATTGGTTGATAGATTTGGTAAATTGAGATTTTTTTGGAAATCAAAAGCAATTGACTCAAATCTTTGTTCCCATTGTGCTTTAAACCGTGCATTTCGTTTTCTAACATAAAATGTTTTGGCATCTTTGTGGTGTTGTTCTTTCTGTAATTCTATCTCATCTAATTGTTGTTTAAGCTTTTTGCACTCTGAATTAAGAGATAGTTCAAATTTTGTTGATTCGATTTTAATTTTAAACTCATCACATTTAGAACAAGTGTCAGTTCTAGGGTACCCAAAAGAAATGTTAAAATTAGTGTTAAATATTTTGCGATAAGATTCATATGACAATTTTTCATTTCCATACTTGATTTTAAACAGGTTAAACATCTTGGTAATATTCAGTTCTTCAGGAAGATATAGTCGCCTAGTTTTATTTTGAGAATAGTGAGACTCTCGACCTCTGAAAGAAGAAATGTGATCACATATCTTATTTTTAAGTTCAGGAGTAAAATTATTATAATGATTTTTGTGTTTTCCTCTTTGATCGTGGGGTGAGTGACCTATATAATGAAAAAACGTAATTTTTATATAAGATTAATGTTATTGAAAACTTGCATTAAGAAAAAAGATTTTATAACTATTAATGTATTCAATAAAAAATTATAATTTGCCTGTGGTTAAAAGACTTCTTTTTATTGTCTCCAATCTTCCCTTCTTTATCCCAAAGATTGAAGTAAATGCAGAAAAGCAAACATGAACAAACGAATTCTCACTTGTTATTACCTCTTGATTTGTAATAAAAAGTTTATATTTGTAACTGCTATTATATCCTTTTGAATCGATATTTCGTGGTCTTCTTCTTGAAACATTATTTAAAGTTATTGAACTAGCAAGATACGAATCTTGAGCATCCTTGCTGGCTAGAGAGTTAAAATAACTTAATAAAGAAATTCTATCTTCTCTTTTAACAATTTCGAAGCATTTCAACCTTTTACAATTACATTCAGGTCCTGTTTTATGTGATGCTAGTCTTTGTTTTTTTTTTACTTTCACGCAATCTTTCCTTACTTTTTCGTTTTTTGGATTTCTTTAGCATTTCTAATGGTTTTTCATTTGCCGCCATTTTTACTAAACTTACATCAACCAAGTCATCTGTTACTATTTTGAAAAACAAGGACTTAAAGCTATCAATATCAGTCTTGATAATTCAAAAAATAAGGAAGGTAAACTTGGTTGATGTCTTTTAGAAAGTTCCGAACATTATTCACATTCTTAAAAATTTGTTTTTCGGGGAGGTAATTTTTTGTATAATGAAGAAAAGAGATTTCATTCCGTCAAACTTTAAATATGCATCAAATTGTTTATTTGATTTGAATTCAAATACAAACTATGCTTTGGTGGTTAATAAAGCTAGAATGTGTAAAATGTCAAAATTTTCAAAATGTGACCCTGCCGTTTCTTCCCGTGGAGTCTTCAATTTCTTTCTTCCATTTTTTAAAAAAGTTAAAGTCGCGTAATTTATGGACAATTCCATACAAGGTCTTATAAAAAAAATTCATGTAAAGTCGAAAGCGTGACGGTGGAACGGTAGCGAAATAAATGGAAAGGAGTGAATAAATTTCATGGATTTTCAACTTAGGGAAAACGGCGTTCCCCTGCGTTCCCCTGCGTTCCCCTGCGTTCCCCTGCGTTCCCCTGCGTTCCCCTGCGTTCCCCTGCGTTCCCCTGCGTTCCCCTGCGTTCCCCTGCGTTCCCCTGCGTTCCCCTGCGTTCCCCTGCGTTCCCCTGCCTTCCTCCCTACTTTAACCCCAAATACACTTTTTCTGTATAAATACAAGTATGAATTTAAATCCGGAAAATTGCTAGATGGTTTGGCTAAAGAAAAGGCCCTGAAAGATTTATAAAGGTAGCATGAAAACAACCTTAAAATACCTACTTCGTTCGCATTCCCTGAACAAATCCTTTTGGTTGCAAAAATATAATCCGGTTTTAACATCTCGCCATTGTTTTGATGGATTATTCTTGCGCCATTTATTTAGTATTTGCATAGTTAGTTCTCGCGTAGTTTCAAACTTTTTTTTTAAACTATCAATTGCTGAGTCATCAACCAAAAGATATCGAGCAAACTTTTCGCAATCGTAAGTCAGCATATCAGCAAGTGTCGTAAATACATCTTGTGGAAGTTTTTCAACTAAGAGAGAAGGTTTTATTAAGAGAGTCCAAAAGCCGTGTCAAAGCCCAGTCCTGGATATCCAAAAACGGACCGATATAAATACAGAGATGGCACGCCAGAGCCGGTTAGCCACAACTGGACCACTGGTCTAAAACATAACTGAGTAGCGTATGCGGCAATTCTTAGAAGCCTGTTTTGGACTCTGAAGATGGCGACGGAATAAACAAACGCTTATATGAAAATTATAAAACTGTTTGTATTGAAGTTTTATATCTTGAGTTCAAATATTGATAAATGTATAAGTTTCATAAAAAAATCCGTTTTTTTGTTTACCATATAATTTTTTTCGCTGAAATATTTACATAAAGTTCAAATATAGATATTTAATTTTTGGTTAACAAAATATATTCTTACAATAATTTGTTGAATGTTATCCTTTCTGTTTTTCGTTTTTTAGAATAAATATGATAAAATAAGGTACTAGTTTTCAGTAAGAATAAGTATAATTTTTATTCTTAGCTTTTTTAAATACATTTTGCTAAATAGTAGTGATGAAAAAGTGTTTAACTTTAAAATTTAGATAAAAAAAACCTAGTAATTATATAGGACTTAAATGTCAATTGTTAAAACTTTGTGATGTTGAAAATGTAACATTGGAAGACAAAGTGGTTGAAGAAACTACTGGTACCTTAACAGGTATGATATTGAAACAGCCAACTGAAGCTAACAGGGAATCTTTTTGAGAATTTAAATCAAGAATCATCATTTTTTACATTTTTTGGAAGCTGGTTACTGCAATCACAGAGCAAACTATTTAAATCAAGACTCATTTGACCCTAGCCCCAACCCTAACTCTAACCCTAACCCTAACCCTAACCCTAACCCTAACCAACTTACAACTGTTGGGAGCTGCCAACTTTGTAATTTATTAATTGCTTGTGCAGAAATCTCAAGTAATAATAAGAATAACAGTAAGTATAGCAGTATATGATAGGGGAGAGGGGGGCAGCTTAGAACACTTTTTAAACTTTTTTTTATAAATCAATATTTTAATTATTCTAATCACTTTTTTTCTTCTGAATAGTCAAAACAATGATTAAGGAATAAAACTGCAGAGTTTAAATAAATTCTAAGCTAAAAATTAAGTCAAAATTACTATTTCTTTAACACACGTGAAAATGTTCAAAACTGCCCCAACCTGAGGTAGCTTTGAACAAACCTGGGGCAGCTTTGAATTATCTCTGGCAAATGGAAATAACTAGAGATTATTATTACTATTTTTTCAAACAGAGCATTGATTTACTTTTAAATTTGATTAAGTTTAAGTTTTTAATAGTAAAAATCTTTTTTTTTTTACATACAATCTTATCTTATAATCACTCTAAAAAGTTGATTAAACAAAAGTTATGTAAAGCTATTTAAGCTGTAAATAAAAGTAGCTTAAAAAAAAAAAAAAGCTTACAAAACGAACTAAACTTTAAACTTAAAAAAACCCAATTATACCGGTAAATGATAATGGATAAAATTTAAGTTTCTATTAGTAACAATAGATAAAACAATGGTTACTTAAATAATTAAACCATCCACTGATCTAATTAAAATCTTACACTTCAAAAACACAAATGTTTGTGTTAGTGTATTGTTTAGCATGGTATTGTATTATAGAACATTTAAAAAACACTAACAACATTTAATAGAGAATATATATATAATAAACCTCAAATAATTTTTCAAAGAATCTTTACAAGCAACAAAATCTAAACTTTCAAAAAAAAATTGTAGAAAATCAAAATAATTAAAAGTTAAGATAACTCAACATAGATTAAAGTATTTTTTGTTTTAGCTTGGCTTTTGAGGATCTAATTTTTTAAGTTCCTTGTTTTTCAATTCGTAATGATGTTTCAAGTCCAGCCTTGCGTAAAAGATAAGATTTTTTTTATTTCTTCTCTTTCTGGGGTGTCAGTAAGAATCTTAGATTTCCCACTTTTTCTGTCTTTATTAGTTTTTTTACGAGGTAGAGCTTTTGGATATGGTATTACTGATTCAGGTGTTATTGTGTGATGTGATTGTAAGACATTGCTTATAATTTTTTGCTCATCATCCTTATAATCAATCATACAATCTTGTTTTTGCATAACTATCCCTTCAGGTGTAATAGGAATTTGATGTAAATTATCAAAGGTAGCTATACTAAATGTTTCTATCAGAGGGCGATTAGTTACTTCAGCACTTTGAAAGTCGTCATTGCAGAAAGCAAGTCGTGAAAAAGGATATATTTCAGATGTGGAAAAACCTGCAACAATATTCCTGGCAATATATCTTAAAGTATATGCTGGTGTCACTATACCAACTAGATCATGTATTGTTATGTTTTTTCCTAGATTGCATACAAGCCAATCATTCTGAGAAATAGACAGTTTTTGCTTGAAAGTACCATTAACTGCCACATCCAAAGGTTGCATTCTATGAGTGCAGTGAGTTGGAAACGTTAAAACAACCATTCCATTTTCACAACAATAGTTAATGGCATCTAATGTACAATGGCTTTCATGATTATCCATTAAGAATAAAACAGGATCCTCTTTCGAACATCTGACTAGTTTCTTTATATGTTCTAAAACCTTTAAAAACAATGGCTCTGTCATCCAGCCACTTGTGGGACTGTTTGCATAACCAATACAACCAGGTGGTCCTCTTTTTATCATGTTGTTTTGAAACCGTGCTCTTGGAAATATGAAGACAGGTGGAATGAAATTTCCTATAGCATTTCCTATACCACACATAGTAATTAGTTGTCCACGTTCAGCAGACACACACTGTCCTACTTGTTTTGTTCCACGTGATGCTATAACATGGGGTGCTTGTACTACTGTCATAATGCTGGTTTCATCGATATTATAAATTCTATCAGGAGTGAATTTTTATTTTTTTAAAACTTTTTCATAGTTATCAAAAAACTGATTTACATTGTGCTGATTGAAACTTGTTGAACGAGACAAACTTGTATTTTCAGGTTTTCTAAGTGAAAGTTCTTGGTGACGTTTCATGAAACCCTTCAACCACTCTATACCAGCTTGTTTATTTTCCATCCATTTACTTGGACATTTGCAAAGTTTCATAGCATAATGAAATGCTAATTCTCTTGCTTGTTTATATGTTAAGCAATAATTCATTTTAGAGCTTTTTATTAGGTAGTCTCTTAACATTATTTCCTCATTTTTGTTAAATACTTGTGCGACAGTATATTAAGTTGTCAAACCAAGCTTGGTCTCAGATAAATTTTTATATTTCTTTACTCTGTAATGTAAAGTATTACGTTTTATATTATAAGTTTTAGCAGCTTCGCTTGGCCTCATTAATCCATTTACAACTTGGAGAACAGCATTATTAATATCCTCCTCTATTATTTCTGTCACTCTCTTTTTTTTATAATTTTGAACCATTTTTAAAATTAGACAACCAAAATTTAGGCCGTAATAATCAAGCAATACAGTGCGAGAAGTTTAATCGATTCAAAGGTACCCCATTCGTTTTATTCAAAACTTTAAATAATAAACAATGATTTTTTCAAACAAAATTATCTTAATTATTGATATTTTCTGCTTAATTGTAAATGTTATGAATTATTCTATCTTATAAATAGCATTAAACATCTCACAAGTAAGAAACGTGATCAGGAAAATCTTAGAACTTTACATCGAAATGTTTACGATTTGTCCTCAAAAACAAATCAATCAAATATTTTGTCCATTTTAAGCAAAATGCCAGGAAAAACAGGTGATAGCTGCGAGGGTAATTATTATCTTCACAAAATATTTAGTTTTACTAAGTTTAAATACAAAAACGCTTCAAAAATGCATTTTTTCAAAGCTGCCCCCGTTCAAAGCTGCTCCCCTCTCCCCTATTAATAAAAAAGTATAGTAGATGATTTAAATATTTCCAAAAATGATCTATATTGCACTATGTTTCTGCAATAAAAGTTTTTTTAGTGCATGAACATAGTGCAATATAGATCATTTTTTGATACCGTAAAGGAAACATTAGCCAAGTAGAATATTGTTATTTAATTTAAACAAATGGTTGATTTTCCTCAACTCATCAACTTCATCCAGCATTTTTCCATCAACACTGTCAAGAACACCAGCTTTTTTAATGAATTTTCTTCTATACTTTTCTGGGTACTTCATACCTCTTTTCAACTTTTTGTTCCTTGTTGATGAACTGATTTAAGAATACTGTCCCAGCTCGTTTTCTTCTCAAGTTTTATTTTTTGTCAGCTGGACTTCTTTTCCTTACATCTATTAAAATTTTCAACCGTTTCTTTGTTATTCTAATAATTGAACTTTTCCACTTAAAATACATTAAACTTTTAAAAAAATTTCGCGCGTTCCTTTTCTATATGATTTTTGTTTTTGTTTTTTTTTACGTTTCAACTAAAACTTTAACAAAGCACTTTGTTACAACTTAATGGCGTCACTCATAATGCTGTAACAAACAACAAGAGATCTTCTAGAATAAAATCAACGAGGTGAGGAATAGATTGATTACATGTCAAGGGATACTGCCCTTTTCTGAGTTGACTTCAAACGCAACCTCAGTTTTTCTAGAATCGATAAAATATCAAACAAAAATACATTTGTTACTTAATAGCAAGTTTCGGAAACTTTTTGAACTTTTCTTCCTACGTTTGTTGATAAAACTTATTGGATTAATAAAAAGTTTATTTTTTAAACTAAAACTGAATAATATAAGTATGCAACTTATAAAACTTTAAGCTGGTTTTAAACTCTTCGCTAATATACTTTACTTTTTTCAGTAGTCAGAAAACTCGTAAAGAAAAATGTGTAGAAGTAATTGTTACGACTACTAGGAAATGCGGGTTCTGGGACATTGATTTCTTTCCCATACTTAAGGTTATCTTTTAAATCTTTAAAATTTTCCAAGATGGCGTCTCTTTTTAATCCTAAGTTTGATAACTTTCATGCGTTTTTCTTACCGCAATATTTTCTTTTCTTCCCGTGCTGATGTAATAAAATTTTCTTTTCACAATATTTTCTTTCCATATGAAAAAGATGGAAAGGAAGTATGTGATTGAATTTGATGAAATGGGTTGCGCACATATATTTGATGAAACTTTAGAAATTCATGCGAATTATCTTGCTGCTTAATTTTTTAATTCTTTTCACTGGAGAATTAAAAAAAAACGGTAAAGACTTTTCGAAAATATGCTGAAAGTGTGCCGAAAATATGCCAAAATGAAAAGAATTGAATTGACTTAAAGAAAATCATGGCATGAATAAAATGAGTGGTAAATCTTCAAAAAAATTAATCGCCAAAGAGCAAAAAATTGAAAGCACCGAAAAAAAAAATCTTTCCCTTAAAAAAATGGAAGATAAAACTGTTACTAAAAAGCAAAAAGCTAAAACTGTCGCTAAAGAGCGAAAAATTGAAAATGACTTAAATAAAAATCTTTCCGTAATAAAAATGGATAGAATTGCCGTGAAAGATTTAAAAATGATGGCTAAAGACCGTGCTATCAAAGGTATCTCAAAAATGAGAAAAGCCGAGCTTATTGAAGCCGTAAAAACAACAAGACCTATTATTGGTTCTCAGCCTGTAACGCGTAGACGTACGACTGATGCAAGACCAATTGTTCAAAGACCGGTTCCTGCTCCTCGTCCTGTTTCCAACGACTTGATTTTATTCGGACTGCTCGCTTGCAAAATCGGGTGACTAGAGCTGAAACATCTATCCTTGACACACCTGTTACCGATTCAACGAGCGTCATTACACCTAGACCTGTTCCTGCACCAAGACCTGGTTTATTTTCAAGAATTGCAACGACTGTCTGCAACGGTTTTAACCAAGTAAATGCTCTCATTGATTCATTCATTCCAACTACTGTGAAGAATGCAGTGAGCAGCGTGAGAAATGGAGTGGAAAAAACGATAAAGTCTCTTAAAGGTCTTTTATTTGATGCTTCTGTTTCTGCTCCGAGTCCAGCACCAAGACCTTTTAAAATAAAGTTTAAAATGACTGATCATGCAGTGGAGCGTGCTGCTAGGCAATTTTCTTACGAGCCTTCTGTTCGATATGAAGACCTTGCAGCCTTTTTAACTTGGTTAGAGAGTCTGCTATTCATGTCATGGAAGCAGAAAGGAATACAAAAGTAAGAATTATTTTAACATGTAAAATGAAATCTGTAAGCATCTTGACTGGTGAAGAAGCTACTCGAATGGCAAGTTTTTCATCCAACTCTGAAATTATACTGGAGGCTACGAATTTAAGAAAGTTAATGGGTGAAATGGAAGAAAAACTCTTGGAAAATAGTGTCATATACAATAAGATGGGATCCAATTGCAGAATATCTAAAATTTTAAAAATGGATATTAACTTTATTGATTACGAGCCTCTTAGCGGTTCATCCTACATTGATCTACCTAATATGTTGAAAAGTAAAAAGGCGATTATCAACATGGAAAACAATGACGATCAATACTTTAAATGGTCAGTCACCAGGGCGTTGAATCTAGAAAACAATCATAATGAAAGGATCAGCGAAAACTTGATTCTAAAATCTGAAGAGTTAAATTGGGAAGGAATTAAATTTCCTGTCAAGCTCAAAAAAATCGACAAGTTTGAAATGATCAATCCAGACATTAGCATCAATGTCTTTTGCTATATTGAAAAAAAACCTCGCCCTTTGAGAACATCTGAATTTTTGGATCGAAAGCATCGTGTTGATTTGTTGTTCATTTCAAACGATGACACTGACCATTATTGCGTGATTAAAAGTTTTAGTCGATTTGCTGGTTCTTCAGCATCAAAAGGTAAAAGAAAACAACATTTTTGCAGAAATTGTCTCCAAGCTTATGACCAAGAAGAAAAGCTCCAAAATCATCAACTTTATCGTTATGATAACGCCCCAGTGAGAATCGAACTTCCTAAAGAAGGAACAACCGTTCAGTTTAAAAACTACAACATGTCGATGAAAGTTTTGTACGTCGTATATGCTGACTTTAAAAGTTTCATCAAACCCATTAACGACAACACTGAATATAATGATAAAGAGCCGTACACCAAAAAATACCAAAAACACGTTCTAAGCTCCTTCTACTATTACATCAAATGCTTTGACGAAAACCTTTATAAAGAAAAACCTGTCACGTACACAGCAGAAAGCGATGATGATGATGTTGCTCAAAAGTTTGTAAACAGTCTCGAAACAGACCTTAGAAAAATTTTCGACAAGATTGATTTTATAAAAAAGAAAGTGATGACTGATGAGGATGAAAAGAATTTTAAAGATACAACCCAATGTTACATTTGCAGTAAAGATCTTGACGGTGATAAAGTGTGTGACCACTGCCATTTGACTGAAAAGTATCGAGGAGCTGCTCACAAAGATTGTAACATAAAATATCAAATTCCAAATTTCATACCCGTCATTTTCCACAATTTGTCTGGTTACGATAGCCATTTGTTCATTAAAAAATTAGGTGGGAAATTAAATTGGATTCCCAACAACGATGAAAAATACATCAGCTTCTCAAAAAGCATCAAAGTAAGAGAATATATTGATTAAAAAACTGGAAAACTGAAGGAAGTATGGAAAGAATTAAGGTTTATTGACAGCTTCAGGTTCATGGGAAGTTCATTAAAAGATTTGGCAGACAAACTTGTTAAAGATTTGTGTAATGAATGTGCTAAATTAAATCCAAAGACATGCAAGGAAAACTGTCAAGATAAGAAAGGAGAAGGATGCAAATGCAAAAAAAATTGTAGAGATTGCGCTTATAGAAGATCTAAAAAAGGAGATGAAATGTGCATAAACCTAAATTCAGTATTTAGTGGAACAAAACGAGATTTGTTGCTGGGAAAAGGTTTTTACCTTTACGAATGGGTGGACTCCATTGATAAATTCTCAGAAACAGCATTGCCTCCTATTAAAGCCTTCCATTCCAAACTGAAGGACGACAAAGAAAAAGAAGAAGAAGAAGAAGACTATGCACACGCTCAAAACGTTTGGAACGAATTCAGATGCGTAACTTTTAAAGACTACCACGAGCTGTACAACGTTTCAGACGTTTTAATTCTGGCAGATGTCTTTGAAAATTTCAGAGAGGTGTGTCGTACCTATTACGGTCTTGACCCTCCTTGGTATTACACCTCCCCTGGTTTAGCTTGGGACGCTATGTTAAAAATAACTGGAATTAAATTAGAACTTCAATTCGATCCTTATATGCTTCTCATGTTTCAAAGAGGAATACGCGGTGGAATCAGCATGATCTCAAACCGACTTGGAACTGCTAGTAACAAATACATGGGTGATTCGTACGATCCTTCAAAACCATCGAACTTCATCCAGTACTTGGATGCCAACAATTTATACGGATGGGCGATGAGTAAAAATCTTCCTGTTGGAGGATTTAGATGGATGACTGAAGATGAACTCTCAAATTGGAAATCTATGCCATGCATCCTTGAAGTCGATTTGGATTACCCTGACCATCTTCACGATGATCACAACGATTACCCTTTAGCTCCTGAAAGATTAAAAATAGGCAAAGTGGACAAGCTGGTTCCAAATTTAAACAACAAAGAGAAATACGTCGTCTATCATGAAAACATGAAACTGTATGATCGAATGGGTTTAGTCATTACAAAGTTTCATCGAGGTATCACCTTTAAAGAAGAGCCTTTTATGAAAATTTACATTGACCTCAATACCCAATTAAGAGCAAAAGCTGAAAGTCCTTTTGAAAAAGAATTCTTCAAGCTGATAAACAACTCCGTCTTTGGAAAAACCATGGAGAATATTCAAAAGCATGTTGATGTTAGGCTCATCACCACAAAAAAAGAAGCTTTAAAATTGTCTAAAATACCTAATTATGAGCGAAACACCATTTTTGATGAAAACTTGATCGCAGTTCACATGAAAAGTACAATACTCTTTTACGACAAGCCTGTTTATTTAGGAATGTGCATCCTCGACATCAGCAAAACTCTCATGTTTGAACACCACTACGACTACATGAAGCCTAAATACGGTGATCGCGCAAAATTGTTGATGACTGACACAGACTCGCTCATATATAGTCAAAAGGCGGTTCCAGGACATCGACCCCTTCCCATACTTAAGGATGCATAAAAAATGGTGAACACTTCATATCATGTTCTTGGACAAAACCAATACTTAAGAGTCGTCTTTAAAAATTAAGAAGAAGTATAAAAATAATCATGTTATTTCTATACCAGTTCTTCAAGATGCCTGTTCTTCTTTATTGCCTTGTTTTGTAATGCCCGATAGCCAAGGTGTGAATACCGTCTTCCAAGATGTGCCTTTTGTCATCGTTAGCGCTGAGTGCTACTTTGTTGATTTCTTCGGTGTAGACATCGTGATGACGTGATCGGAAGACGTTCATGGTGGTGAGTTTTTCTGTCTTGTTCATTAAGCAGTCACCACAAGGTATTAATAACTTCTTGAAAGTCAAGACCTTCATTCAATTTTTTTAAAACATAAAGACACAAGTGACCACAATAAGAAGTATTACCAAATTGCACTCTTTCACTGTTGTAAAAGACTGGACTTTTCAAGTAGTCAACTAGTTCAACAAGAGGAGGCTGAGCATAAGAGTCAAAGCTGTATTTTTTGTCAGCGTCTTTATACCAGCACACCCAATGAAACCCACCAGTGCTTGAATCTCCTGTATTCACAATACCACATTCTTTTTTTCTTGGCTTTTTTGGTAACTCATCCCTGACAAACACGCCTTGAAAGTTTTTTAATTTTAACTGTTTAGCAGCCTTTATCAACTGAAAATTAGTCAAAGCTTTATTAGGTAAAACAATTCCTTCTACGTCAATCCATTGAAAGTCGATCATTTTTTTAATTTCTTAAAAAGTTTATCCGAATTTTTTAACAAGCGATTTTCATAGAATAGCACCTAAAAAAGGAATGCTTGAGAAGGGTGAGTTTGGACCGAATAATAATCCGGCTCCAACAGATTGATAACCTTTTCCATTTTTAACAAAGAGTCCTTCACCGTGAACATTTTTAGTCCATGGGGTGATAAACAATCCATCTCCACCTAAAGTTTTTATCTTCATTCCTTTTCCGTTTTTGCTCAGGTAAAAAAGACCTCGCCCAGCGATTTTATCAACCATAGCGGAACCAGCAGAAGATCCTACACCTGCTAACAATCCAGTGGCTAGAGCAGGAACTACTCTTGTAGCAAGAGTGCTGCCTAACATACCTAATAACGGTAAAAGAGCTCCGATGAATCCGCCTTCAATGGTTGAGTTGTATGATAATTGTTTTCTGCTCAGTTTGAGTGTGACTCCTTTACCAGCTTCATACGCTTTTTTAATTTTGTTCAATTGCGCATTAGTGATAGCGAGAACATGTTTACCGTTCAAGTCTTGATGAGAAAGCTTAATGCTAGTATCGGTTTTGTCTTGAATGGCTTTTTTAATTTTATCAGATTGGCTCTGCGAGATGTTAATTTTGATATTTTGATAATTGCTCATTTTTTTATGTATTAAAAATTATTTATTTCACTTCTCGAATATGATATCGTATTGTAATATCCTCTCCACGAAAATCAACCAAATCTCCATTCTGATCAATGATGCGAGTAACCATTGTTGAAATTTCAAACAGTTTAACAGGAAGATAAATCAAATGCGTTGGTCTCTCGATGATTTTATAGCCAGGACTAACATTCGGATAAAACGAGTAAATGCAATTGAGTTGGGTTCCATTAATATAGGATGATCCAATAACGTTGTTAACGATTCTGATGGTGTTAATGCTTGAAATTCTAACGATATGATCCGACTCGTATTCGGAATTGGAATTTAATTTTCTTTTAGTAAATCCTAAAAGTGAAGAGATGCTATTCTCCACATTAAAGTCAATCAAATAATTCAAGCCAAGTTTAATGGTTGATTTTAAAGTATTAAGATTGATTCCAATTTGAAGGTTGTTTGGAGAGTAATTAATTTTATTTGCAATAATATAACTTCCACGTTGAGCTGATTTTATTGTGTTTAAAATAGACTTTTGCAAATACTCATTGATGTCTTTAATGTCATAGCTTCCTGATGGAATGATAATGTTCTCCCAATTAGCTCCATTGTTCATGCTGTATTTGAAAGAATTGTTTTTACTGTTTACATTTGGAATGCTGTTGTAAGTCTCAAGACCGAGAAAAGCCATTTCATAACTTTTTCCTTCGTCAAAAACGATTTTATCCAAAAAATCAGTGGTAATAACACTTGATTTTCCATCTACACCGATTATTATACCTGTCATTTTTTTAAATAAGAATTATTTTTTAAATTGTTTTAGAAAAATAAAAAATTGTCAAACCCGCTTCGGTACTTTCCCTCGTTCTTTTTAGAAGAGAGATCAATAACGGCAAATCCGTGAGGTTCATTCCAGCCATGATTGCAAAAGGCTTTAAAATCTTCTATTTTCATATCGCACAAAACGTGGTCTTGATAAATGTGATTAACGCTTTTTTGGTCCTGTTTAAAGAGGCAAATAAAGTTAGCATTTTCTCTGATGGTATGTCTTGGAATCTCAAAATAGTTTTGAGCGAGGTAAAAGCAGTCGACGTTAGAATGTCTTCCTCGGATGTAGTATTTTTCGCACTTGTTTTGATTGGTTAATTGCAAATCGTCAAAGATCATTAAATTGTTTTTGGTTGAGTCTAAGGATTCAGGTTCAGGCACATCGTCCGCTGTTTCAAAAAATTGACACTCCATATCATCATTGTTGGAATATTTTTTTGAAAGGTTGTTAATAACATCTTCAGGGTTTAAATTCAATTTTTCCATTTCGTCTTGTACATCATCCGTTAACAAATCAACAATATCCTTTTTAGGAAGTTTATTTTCGAAGGATCTTTTGAGTATTTTGTATTCAGGTTGAAAAAGGGATTTTCCAAAGACATACAATCGGTTGTAATCTAGCCATCCCGGTCTGAGAAGTAGATTGAGCACCAACGTTGTTTTTCCATATCCAGACTTTCCAACGATGATTCCTCGAATGCTTCTCGGTAAAAGCTTGCTGTTGTTTCTTTTGGTTTTCCCAATTTTACACGACAATTTCATCACTTCCATTTTTTATATTTAAAAAGTTTTTATATATGTTAAAATGTACTGCGTTAAGTGTAGAAGAGAGACTGAAACCATTCACTTGAAAAACGAGATCACAAAAAACAACAGACCTATGTTGAAAGGGACTTGCAACTCTTGTGGGATAACAAAATGCAAGTTTGTTTCTTCTCATACGCCCAAAGGATCATCTTCGCATGCGGTCAATGGAGGAGACTTGGTGGAATCGATCAACAAACTCTCAAACAAAATAAAACTTCCATGGGCAAAGTTTCCAGGAGAAATGCACGTTCCAGGGATGAATTTTGCAGGACCTGGAACCAATTTAGACAAAAGACTCACTTCCACGGACATGTATCAAGATTGGAGCAAACCGGTGGATAGAGTAGACAATGCTGCATATCACCACGATTTAGCTTATAAATATTTTAACGACCGACAAAACAGAAATTTAGCAGATCGAATGATGCTTGAAGAAATGAATTCGATTCCCAATCCCACTCAAAAAGAAATGAACGAAAGAAAACTTATCGCTCCCATCATCAAAGCCAAAGCTAAATTTGGATTGGGTGTGAGTGATTTGAAATGGACGGATCAGCTTGCAGAGGAGCTTCATAAACCGGTGATTCATCATTTTAAAAGAAGAAGGGTGATTGTAAACGACATTGATGAAATATGGGCCGCAGATTTGGTGGACATGCAATCGTTTTCAAAATTCAACAAGGGCGTAAAATATTTGCTAATGGTGATTGACGTGTTTTCAAAGTATGGATGGATCGTTCCGTTAAAAAGCAAAACGGGTCTTGAAGTGGCAGAATCGTTGAAAAAGATTTTTGGTGAAAGAAAATGCGTCAAATTGTGGGTAGATAAAGGAAAAGAGTTTTACAACAAGCACGTGAGAGCGTTGGGTGTGCAATTATACTCCACTGAAAACGAGGAAAAAAGTTCTGTTGTCGAGCGATGGAACAGAACGATGAAAGAGAGAATGTTTAAATATTTTTCAGCCAACAATACCAATAAATATATTGACGTATTAGATGAGATGGTGAAAAATTACAACAACACAAAGCACTCTTCCATCAAAATGACTCCATTGGAGGCCAGCGATGAAAAGAATAAAGGTAGGGTATGGTGGAATCTATATGGAAAGGATCAAACATTACCAGCAAAACCGAAATTCTTAATGGGTGATCAAGTGCGGATTGCAAAAAAGAAGTCTCATTTTGAAAAAGGGTATACGCCGAGATGGACTGAAGAGGTTTTTAACGTGTCAAAAGTTCAGTATACGAATCCGCCTACGTATAAATTCGCTGATGCTAACGGTGAAGAAATTCAAGGCACTTTTTACGAGCAGGAGATGCAAAAGACGCAACAAGACGTATTCAGAATTGAAAAAATCATTCGCAAAACCAAGAGCAAGTCGTTAGTCAAATGGTTGGGATATCCAGACTCGTTTAATTCATGGGTGAACAATAAAGAATTGTTAAGTTTGCAAAAATGATCTAAAATTTAATTTTTAATATGAAAAATGCATGCTCCTCACAAGTTTTTTAGAAATGTTGTATCAGCAGAAGTTCACAGTTTGGATTTGCAATTAAAAATTTTGGAAGAGAGAGTTAGAGAGTTGGAGGAAAGAAGACCGAGTAACATTATTGTGTCTACGAAAACGTTAGATCATCCACCTTATTTCAACGTTAACGAACAATATGAGATTTTTGCTCAGAAAGAAATTAAATTTGCTGCTCTCTCACATACAATGATAGCTTTATCCATTGGGCTGAATTTGGAGAAAGGTATTGCAGTGATAACATTAATGAATAAAATTACTGATCAATTGAATTATAGAAAAAACGAAGTTATTATTTCAGAGTCTGTAGATGATGTTATTATGGACGTGAATAGTAACAGCAAACAGGACGTGATTGTTAAAAAAGGAGAAAAACTTTGTAAGATTAGTTACATTGATTTAAAATATTTTTTTTCTTAATAAAAAATGAAAATATTGAATGAAAAACTTTATCCAGTTCTTCCATCAGCTCCTATAGAAGAAGGAGGGCATGTTTACCGTCTTCAGAAAATAAGCGAAATTCAGAAAGAGATAGAGAGTGAAAAAGCAAAGCGAGTTCATCTAAGCAAAAAGTACCATCGCGTGTTTAGGATCATTTCTAATGTGGATAATACAATGCAAGCCTTATGCATTGCTTTAGGTGCGACTGGAATTGGGCTTTTGTCAACCATTATTGCTAGTCCTGCAGCGATTGCGTGTGAAGGTGTGGCTATTGGTATGGGGTTTTTATCCATTGTAGGAGGGCAAGTGAATAAAAAACTAGCATTAAAAGCGGAGAAGCATGAAAAGATCAAAGTGTTGGCCGAGTCAAAATTGAACACGATCAGCGAACACATTTCCAAAGCGTTGATAGACGGAAAAATAAGCGATTCAGAGTATGAATTGATTTTAAACGAGCTTCAAAAGTTTAAATCCTTAACAGAGGAAACAAGAACTAAAACAAAAAAGGGAATAGATGAAGTTACTAAAGAAAACTTGATTCAAAAAGGAAGAGAAGATGCGATTCAAACGTTCAATAACCTTTTTAAGAAAGGATCAACGTAGTCGTAAAACCAATTTATGTTTTTTTCCACGTATTTTAAAAAGATGTTTTTCTTTAAAATACAAGACATGAATAAAAGGGATGAAATTGTGAAAGAAATTAATGACAGAAGAAACGGCAACATTTCAGATGCTAATCTTCAGACTGATTTGAGAAAGCTTTACAAGCCTCTGATTGAAAGCAATGAAAAGATGATTAAAAGCCTGTCAGTCGATCAAAAAAAGAAAAGACCTTTCGAAGTGAACAAAGTTGGAGATAAAATGTACATTGGAAAAATGGAGGTTGAAATAGATGGAAATGATATCATTGTCGGTGAAGAAAAGTATAATGGAACAAAAGGTCTTTGGGAACTGATGACTGAATTAACAATACCAAAGAGCTATACCGATGAAGATTTGCAAAATTATGAAAAAATTTTAATGGATAGTGATGCTATAAGATCTGATTCGCAACCGCATAAACCGAAATCATCAAGAAGACCAAAGTATCAGCAACTTATTGCTCCTATTTGGGAAAAAATGATGCGTATTGAAAAAGGTAAAAAAGGTCGTGGAGTGATCATTCTTCCGAGCGATCCTAATGCGTTGGTAGAAAAGCTTGAATTGAGTATTGCTGCATGGCATGCTGGGAATAAAGAGTCAAGAAATGTGGCTGTTGCTATTTGCGATGAGCTGTTGAGACAGGGGGAGATTAATAAAGAGGAATATAAATCGTTAATGAGGACTATTGATAAAATTATTTAAAAAATTGTTTTTATTTAAAAAATGCTCATTGTGAACAAAAGAAGATATGTGAAAAAGAACGTTGTTGGTGGAGGTGGTATTGTGGACATGATTAAAAATTTCATAAAAAGAGCAGCTGCGTCAAGTGTGTCAAAAGCAACAGTGAATTTGCTTAAAAATGCTGCAACAAGTAAAATTGGACAAGAAGCGATTACAGCTGCAAAATCTGCTGGGACAGAGTTAGCCCTTTCAGCCATTTCCGCTGCTAAAGATGTAGCTATTGATAAAGGTAAAAAGACCATTGAGAAATTAAAGACTGGTTCATCTATTCAAATTAAGAAAATGTCTAAAAAGAACGCGATTCGAATTCAAGACCTGGTGAAAATGGGACAGGGCATGAAAATAGTATGAAGATAGCATTTTGTTGCGATGACTTGCAATGAGAGACATTTAAATGAATTAAATAATTTTTTTATTATATAAAAAAATGATAAGTACTGAGCGATTAAGAGTTACTGAGAACCCAGAGTATGATATTGGTATTGAAAAAGTTGATTTTTTTGAGTATCTTCCAACCAATCTCGATTTAAATTCTTCAGGCACGATTACTTTTGAGATTGATTGTCAATCGATTCAAACAGTACCATCAGAGGCTTACATTCTTATTGAAGGAGTGTTGAAAAAGAGCGATGGAACCTTTTACGATGCCAAAGACAACATTGCACTGGTGAACAACGCTTTGATGTATTTGTTTAATGATGTGACTTATGACTTGTCGGGAGAGCAAGTGGAAAGAGTGATGTATCCAGGTCCAGCCACCACCATACTTGGATTGATGAAATATCCTTATGGATTTCAGTTTGCTGATGGATTAAAGCAAATGTGGTATATGGATACGTCAAATCTTGTTGAAAATTCAGGATTTAAAGTTAGACGAGACCATTTGTTTGCAGACACTACATCCGTTGGAGCTTTTTCGTTTAAAATTCCGTTGAAGCACATTTTTGGATTTTGCGAAACCTATGACAAAGTTGTTTATGGGTTCAGACATACCATCACCTTTACAAAGAAAGAATGCGATGATGCGATTTACAGAGCGGAGAGCGTTAGTGCAGGAATGATCAACCTTAAAAAATTCAGACTTTATATGCCTCGCGTTGAATTAGATATTTCGAAAAAGACTGAATTCATGAATTTAATGGCTCAAAAAATTCCCATTCAAGTGGCTTATAAATCAAACAAATGTGAAAGACAGCTTATTCCAGCCGGTCAAACAAAATTTACCTGGTCGCTTGGAAGAGTCACTGACAAAAGCATTCCAAGATTTATCTTGTTCGGACTTCAGACAAACAGAAATTCCAGTCAAACAGTTAATCCGTCACTATTCGACCATTGTGATGTTAGCAATTTTTACGTGACTGTTAATGGAATAAAGTATCCAAATTACAATTACGACTTGAATTTTGGAGAAAAGAGAGTGGTTATGGCTTATTCAGATGCGTTCTCTTTTGATGAAAAATATTACGGCACAAATGAACTTGTTTGTCAATCTGGGTTAAGCTTGCTTGAATATATAAAATTATATCCGTTGTTCTTTGTGGATATCAGCAAGCAAAATGAAAGAATGACGTCGGAAACAGCTGAATTAGTGGTAAACCTTAAATTTCGAACTTCAACTATTGCAAATACCGTTATTTTTGCAGTGGTTATTTCTGACAAACTGCTTAAATTTGTTTCAGATGGAACCAACATGACTGCTGTTTATTAAGTTTATTAAGATGTCTTTTCAGGAAAAATTGAATTGACTTAAAAAAAATCTTGGTATAATAAAATGAGATATACAACATCGTATTTGAAAAATTTGCTGAATGAAAACGGTGTTAGTAAAACAGCAAACGATTTAATAACGTTGATGATGCTTGCGGTTGAAAATAATTTAATCAGTAAAGATGAGACTTTAGAAAGAGCGAAAGAAAAGAAAATACGTGAAATAAAGGAAAAGAAACCAACCGATCCAAAATGGGAATGGCTTCGTTTTGTTAAGAAAAAGCCCATCACTGTGAGAATAACCAACATTGAAACGGGTGAGGTGACTGAATACAAGTCTCTTTACAAAGCGATGGCAGGGACTGGACGTGGATGGAGATATTTAGAGCGTCGAGATGGAAAGGTGGATAATGGAATCAAGATTGAATTTTTAAATTCTGAAAAGCTTGAAAAACGTAAAAAGCAGCAAAATTGATTTTTTAACTTTTAACATGTTAAAAAATTGACTTAAATAAAATTCTTGGCATAAATAAAAAGATGGAGAGGAAGTATGTGATTGAATTTGATACCATGGGTCGTGCGCATCTGTTTGATGAAGAAAAAGAAATTCATGCGGCTGGATGAGAATTTACTGCACATGACGAGTGGGGAAGAAAGTATACGATTAGATTTGATGAAATGGGTCAAGCACATGTATACGACTCAATAAGCGAAATTTTTGCCAATTATCTTGTTTCATAAGTTTTTAATTCTCCCGCGAAAAGAATTAAAAAACGGTAAAAACTTTTCGAAGAAGAAAATATGCTGAAAGTATGCCAAGATTTAAAAAAATTGAATTGACTTAAAGAAAATCTTAGTATAATAAAAATGAGTATCTATTCTTCAAAACCGGAATTAATTGATAAAGAGCGAAAACTTGAATGCATCGAAAAAAATTTTCTTTCCATTAATAAAATGGGTGATAAAACTGATGCTAAAAAGCAAAAAGCAAAAACTACCGCCAAAGAGCGAAAAATTGAAAGTGACATAAAGAAAAATCTTTCCGTAATAAAAATGGAAAGTAAAACTGTTAAAGATCGAAAAGTATCAATGGCATCATTAAGAAGGGATGCTAAAGAAAGAGCTATAAAAGGCTATACCAGAATGACCAGGGAAGAGCTTGTTGAGGCTATTAAAACAACAATACCTGTCATTGCTGTCAAAGAGCCTGTTAATGATCGAAATAAAATGACTGTGAAAGAATTAAGAGAGATGGCTAAAGACCGTGGTGATATCAAAGGTATCTATAAAATGAAAAAAGCCGAGCTCATTGAAGCTATAGGACCTGTCATTGGTTATGGGTCTGCTCCTCGTAGACGAACGACTGAGGCAAGACCGTTGTCTGTTAATGAAAGACCTACCGTGGTTAGGTTTGTTCGACCAGCTGTAAAAGTTTCTGTAAAGCCGACAAAAGTTTCAATAAAGCCGACAAAAGTAAGGATTGTTGTCAAACCTTCCACAGCGATAAAACCACCCATCGCTCCGAAACCTGTCATTGCTCCTAAACCATTGTTCATTCCACCAAGACCTGTGGTAAAACCTCCTATTGCTCCGAAACCAATTCATTTGCAAAATCCTAATATTCGAAGACCTGTTCCAACTCCAAGACCAAGGTCTAGCGACTTGATTTCATTCGAGCCTTCTGCTCTCTTGCAAAATAGGATGACAAGAGATGAACCTTCTATTCTTAACACACCAGTTATCGATTCAACAAACGTCATTACACCTATACCGGTTCCAGCACCAAGACCTTTAATTTCAAGTCTGAAAGCAGTTGCAAAAAGTGTGACGTCCTATGTTAAAACTAAGTTTAATGATATTAAAGAATGGATAGATCCTTACGTTCCTGAAGTAGTCAAGAATAAGGTAAACGAATCAGTGGATCAAATCAATGAAAAGGTAAAGTCTATCAAATCACTTGTATTAAGAACAGTGTATAAACAGCCAGTGTCAAAACCTTTTACAGTAAAGTTTAATATGACTGAACATTCTGCAGAGCGTACTGCTAGACTATTTTCTTACACATCTTCTTCTCAATACCAAGACATTGTTCCTTTTTTAAACTTGGTGAGAGAGTCGGTCATTCAAACCATAGAAGGAGAAAGAAACACAAAGGTAAGAATTGTTTTAATCTGTGAAATGACTCGCGTAAGCATCTTAACAGGTGAAGAGACTACTCAGATGGCTCACTTTTCATCCAACTTGAAAATTATATTGGAGGGTACAGATGTAAGAACGGTTGTGAGTCAAATGGAAGAAAAAATCTTGGAGCGAAGCGCTAATTACAACAAGATGGGATCCAATTGCGTCTTGTCTAAGATTTTAAAAATGGATATCGGATTTATCGATTATGAACCTTTCAAGGGTTCTTCCTACATGGAGCTGTCTAAAAAGCTAAAAGGCAAAAATGCCATCATCAACATGAAAAACGATGACGATCAATGTTTCAAGTGGTGCGTCACCAGAGCGCTTAACATGAAAAATACGCATAACGAACGAATTGATGATGACTTGATTCTAAAATCAGAAGAGTTGAATTGGGAAGGAATGGAGTTTCCTTTAAAGGTGACTCAAATCGAAAAGTTTGAGAAAAATAATCCTGACATCAGCGTGAACGTCTTTCACTACGAAATGAATAAACCTCAACCTATGCAAATATCCAAATTTCATGATCGAAAACACTGTGTTGATTTGTTGTATATTTCAAACGAAGAAAACAGCCATTATTGCCTCATTAAAAATTTCAGTCGGTTTGCTCGTTCTTCAGCATCAAAACATCAACATAAAAGATATTTTTGCAGAAGGTGCATGCGCGGCTATGATCAAGAAGAAAAGCTCCAAATTCATCGAAAATACTGCTATGATAACGCGCCTATGAGAATCGATCTTCCAAAAGAAGGGTCGACCCTTGAGTTTAAAAACTACAACAATAGTATGAGAGTTCCGTACTGCGTCTATGCCGACTTTGAAAGTTTCATCAAACCTATCGATGATAACACTGAGTATAATAATAAAGAGTCATATACCAAAAAATGTCAAAAGCATGTTCCAAGCTCCATCGTCTATTATATCAAATGCTACGACGAAACCATTTACAAGGGAAAGCTTGAAACGTATACAGCAGAAAGCGATGAGGATGACGTTGCTCAAAAATTTGTTACCATGCTTGAAGCTAACTTTATAAAGATTTATGACGATAGTTATTAACGGCAAGAACAATGGAAAAATAAGAGAATAGAGACTGATAAGGATAAAAAGAATTTTGAGGTTGCTACCCAATGCCATATTTGCAAAAAAGATCTTAACGGTGATAAAGTATGGGATCACTGTCATTTGACCGGAAAGTATCGAGGAGCTGCTCATAACAAATGCAACTTGGATTATAAACTTCCAAAATTTATTCCCGTTGTCTTTCATAACTTGTCTGGCTATGACAGCCATTTGTTCATCAAGAGATTAGGTGGAAAAAAAGGAAAGATCACTTGTATACCTAATAACGAAGAAAAATACATCAGCTTCTCAAAAAGCATCAAAGTGAGAGATTCTATTGATAAGAAAGGTAAACCAAAAATAGTGTATAGAGATTTACGGTTCGTTGACAGCTACAGGTTCATGTCAAGCCCTTTAAAAGATTTAACTGACAACCTTGTTAAAGATTTGAGTGAGGAGTGCTCAAAATTAGATCCAAAAACATGCAAAAAGGACTGTATGGTTAAGAAAGGTAAAAAATGCAAATGTAAAGACAATTGTGAAGATTGCGCTCATAGAAGATCTAAAAAAGGAGACATCATGTGCAAAAACTTAAATTCATTCCACAGCGGAGCAAAACGAGATTTGCTATTAAGAAAAGGTGTTTACCCTTACGAATGGGTGGACTCCATTAAAAAATTCTCTGAAACACAATTGCCACCCAAAGAAGCCTTTTACTCTAAACTAGACGATAAACACATCAGCGATGAAGACTATGCACATGCTCAAAACGTTTGGAAGGTATTTGGATGTGAAACGTTTAAAGATTACCACGAGCTTTACAACATCTCAGACGTGCTCATTTTAGCTGATGTCTTTGAAAATTTCAGAGACACTTGCATAGAAAGTTACGGTCTAGACCCTCTTTGGTATTACACCTCTCCTGGTTTAGCTTGGGACGCCATGTTAAAGGAAACTAAAACTAAATTGGACTTAATAACCGATATTGATATGCTCAACATGATCCAAAAAGGAATACGCGGCGGAATATGCATGATCTCCAATAGATATGGAACTGCTAATAACAAATACATGGGTAAAGATTATAAACCTTCAGAACCTTCAAAATTCATTCAGTACTTAGACGCTAATAACCTTTATGGGTGGGCCATGAGCAAACCTCTTCCCGTTAGAGCATTCAAATGGATGACTGATGTTGAAAATTGGCGTAGCATGCCGTGCATTTTGGAAGTTGATTTAAGATATCCTGAAGAGCTTCACGATACACATAATGACTATCCTTTGGCTCCTGAAAGAATGACCATTTGAAAAGTGAATAAGCTCGTTCCAAATTTAAACAACAAAGAAAAATACGTCGTTCATCACGAAAACCTAAAACTCTATGAACGATTGGGTTTAGTCATCACCAAAATTCATCAAGGAATCACCTTTAAAGAAGAACCCTTCATGAAAAAATACATTGACCTCAACACCAATAAAAGAAAAGTCGCTAAAAACGACTTTGAAAAAGAATTCTTTAAACTCATGAACAACTCCGTCTTTGGTAAAACCATGGAAAACATTCTAAAGCATGTCGATATTAAACTGATCACCACTAAAAAAGAAGCCTTAAAATTATCCAAAAGCCCTCGATATGATCGGTACACCATTTTTGATGAAAAACTCATCGCAATTCATATGAAGAAAACACAAGTCACTTACGACAAACCCGTTTACTTGGGAATGAGCATCCTTGACATCAGCAAAACACTCATGTTTGAACACCACTATGACTACATGAAGCCTAAATACGACGATCGTGCAAAACTACTCATGACCGACACTGACTCGCTCATTTACGAAATCAAAACAGATGATTTTTATCAAGACATTGCTGATGACGTACTTGAAAAATTTGACACGAGCGACTTTCCTAAAGATCATCCCGCCATTCAAAACGCTGGATTCAAAGTAGGCGAAAATAAAAAGATCATTGGCAAGTTCAAAGATGAAACCGGTGGAAACCAAATCACGCAGTTTGTTGGTCTTCGACCCAAACTCTACTCTTACTACATCCCTGAAGAAATAGATGATCAAGAACATAAAAAATGCAAAGGTGTTAAGAAGTGCATTGTTAAAAATCACATCACTCATCAAGACTACTACGACTGCTTAATGAACAAGACAGAAAAACTCACCACCATGAACGTCTTCCGATCACGTCATCACGATGTCTACACCGAAGAAATCAACAAAGTAGCACTCAGCGCTAACGACGACAAAAGGCACATCTTGGAAGACGGTATTCACACCTTGGCTATCGGGCATTACAAAACAAGGCAATAAAGAAGAACAGGCATCTTGAAGAACTGGTATAGAAATAACATGATTATTTTTATACTTCTTCTTAATTTTTAAAGACGACTCTTAAGTATTGGTTTTGTCCAAGAACATGATATGAAGTGCTCACCATTTTTTATGCATCCTTAAGTATGGGAAGGGGTCGATGTCCTGGAACCGCCTTTTGACTATATATTCGCTCATTTACAAAATCGAAACGGAAGATTTTTACAAAGATATTGCTGATGATGTACTAGAAAAATTTGACACGAGCGAATTTGACAAAGAACATCCTGCCATTAAAAATGTTGGGTTCAAAGTGGGAGCTAACAAAAAGGTTATTGGCATGTTCAAGGATGAGACTGGAGGCAAGCAAGTTAAACAATTTGTTGGGCTTCGACTTAAGCTCTTCTCCTACAATGTCCTTGAAGAAAATGAACACAAAAAATGCAAAGCTGTTAAGAAGAGCGTCGTTAAAAATAAAATAAATCATCAAGTTTACTACGACTGGTTAATGAATGGAAAAGAACAACTTGCAACCATGAACGTCATCCGATCTCATCTTCACGACAATTACACCAAAGAAATAAACAAAGTTGCACTCAGCGCTAACGATGACAAAAGAATCATTTTGGAAGATAAAATCAGCACGTTGGCAAAAGAACATTACAAAAACAGACCTTGCCCTGAGCCTGCTTTAAATTAATGAATTATGATAAGTTTTTCAGTCCAGAAGAAATTTAAAAAAGTAAACAAATATTTTGCTAAGAAAAAAATTTTTATTATATCTTATTACAACAAGAAAAGAAAATATTGTAAAAAGAAAGTTTTATTACATCAGCACGGGAAGAAAAGAAAATATTGCGGTAAGAAAAGCGCATGAAAGTTATCAAACTTAGGATTAAAAAGAGACGCCATCTTGGAAAATTTTAAAGATTTAAAAGATAACCTTAAGTATGGGAAAGGTATCAATGTCCCAGAACCCGCATTTCCTAGTAGTGTTACGATTCTCCAATTGGAAAGGAATTGCAGAGTTTTTTGGGAATGCTTTGAAATTAAATTGTTGAAAACTTAGGGAACAAATTACAAGAGCGAAACTAAAGTAGAACTAACGTACCGGTTTATTTCATGCTTTAGTACCTCCATTTTTTTGTGCAAATATTCTTTTCTTGGATCTTTAAATAAACAGCTGGTTGCTTGACAACACCAGCGTTTGTTTCGGCAGTTTTTGTCGAATTCATATAAGCCAGTAGGTAAAAAAATTTTAAAATGAAGCTTTAACCTAAACATTAAATACAAAAGACTGAATCATGCAACAGCAAACCATAAAAACCAAGAAACTAAACAAAAACCCATATCAAATAAATAAAAAGTTTGAATCGGTTTTGTAGTAGGAAAAATTAACAAACTAGAGCTGTGATGAACGAAACTGAATTCGGTGTGACCGTGTTTTAGTTGTTATAATTTGTATTAAATGGGTTTTAAGTACATTAAATCTCTTGCAATGAGATTAAACTGAGTTACTAATTGTTTTTAAATTGATACCAGATTTTTTTATTTTATAGAACAATAGCCGTCGATGAATTACTCATAATCAAATGACATGGGTCAACAAAGTAATTGATGAAATTATATTACTTAAGCAAAACACGTGCAAAACGTTTTATCCTAAAAAAAGCCACAACGGAGGATCGCTAAGAAATCAAATTGAAAAACTATTATTAAATTGTTTTTATATATTAAGTCTATTACTAAATTGTTAACAAACATCAAGATTTGCTTTTTTCCGTTAATGACAAAAAAACAACGAAATTTAATTCGTTACTTATACTTTTAATTTATTTTTCACCGAAACCTTCAACAACAGTATTTGTACGGTGTTTATCATCACCTAAAATAAACTGTTAAGTAATAGATAATAAGGAACAGTGGAAAAGTAACGGAGCATAAAGATGTTTGAAATAACCGAAGAAAGCTTCGGAAAAACCTTTTCGTCTTTTTCGATTACGTGATACTATTTTAGGTAATTAAAATATGGTGGCATTATAAATCCAGCCTAAGTATCCCTTCCTTCTTACTTGCTCCCTTACAGAGTGTATTACCTTAAAAAAAAAAATTTGGGCCGAAAAATTATTTAATAATAAACAAAAAAAACTTCATTATTTTGGTTACAAGAGTGATGTTAAGAGATTTCTAACTATTAAAATTCATGTACTCATACATCTTTAAAATATTCTCAAAGTAGCTTTAAGTGATATAATTTAAATCTCTTTACATTCTTACGAAAGAATATGTTTCCTAATAAGAATGGAACTGAATTGACTGGTAGGAAGCAATAAATCACTGGCAATTAATATTACTTATACCAAGATACATATCTCAAAAGCATCAAATCAAGAATACACTAAGACAATAAAATAGTTGCTCTTATTTCTTCCTGTGCTCCTGATCTTCTTGATCGCTGATTTTTTTGTAATCGGGTACTTTTGTGGTAGACTGATACTTTAACTAATTGGTTAACTGGTTTAAAAAAGGATGAACATTTTGAATATGTATTTACGTTTCAGCAATTTCGCAATTCAGTGTGCTGCTAATAATACTCAGAACTGCTTTTTGATGAATTTAGTTCCTCAGTCTTTACTATACACTTCCTATAAAGCTTCATCTAAAACATCAAACAGAGTGCAGCAAAATGAATAAAAATATACCATTTTGTTGTATGATTGTTTTGATGAAAGCTGATTGTCAAATAAATAATGCGTTTTACAAAAACCAAAAGTAATGTATGGAATAGTGAGCAGAAGCAATTAAGTTATTGATTATAATTGCAGCATAACAAGCTTAAGCACATTGCTCTGACGTTTATAGAATGCTAATTGTAACATCTTACTTATGTTGACTAATTTATAAATTTTTAGGGGAGATCTGACAATGTTGCTGATGATATTGTTGTTTTAAAAAGAAAATTCATAGATAAATTTAGAGAAAAAACTTTACTAAAATTAACTTTGAAGTTAAAAAATTTAAAGAAGAACTATAAATAAAAAATTTACAAAAAAAATCTTTCAGATGAAACCGAAACAACAGATTTTAAGAAAAACAATTTAATTTAAATTATTAAGAAAAGCAATATACATTTAATAATATTTATTTACGAATGAAATTTGAAGAAAAAGCTAAAGGATGAAATTTAAAGAAGCAATCTAAAAAAGATATTAGAAAGAAAATCAAAGAAACTTAAGGAAGAAAGTTCGAGAAGAAGTTTTAAAAAGTAGTTAATGAGGACCTTTAGTAAATATATTTAAAGAATAAAATTAGATAACAAGACTAAAGAAGGTATTTAGAGAAGTTTAAACAGGAAATTTGATAATGGAGCTTAATAGAAGAAATATGAAAAAGTAACTCTATTTAGAAACTTTTAAAAAAATTTGAAGAAGAAATTCATTAATAAGTTTAAACAAAAAATGTAAAAGCAGGAACTTAAAGAGTTTTGAAGTTCAAAAATAAACAAGTAAGTACGAAGACAATTGCAATATAAAACACAATATCATTAATAGTGTTAGTAAACATAAATATAATTGAAAAATGTAAACGAGGAACCAATCATATTTTGTTCATTAAGAAACGAAACTCGTCAAGAAATTAATATTCGTCAAGATCCAAACACAAAGAAATCAACATAAAAGAAATGTTAAAACATCGCAATTTGATGTTAGAGATTTAGCTTAAAGGTGTCGAGAAAGAAAAACATCTATTGGAATAAGCAAAAACAATCAAAAAAAAACCAAAGTATGAACGTAACTGAAATAAGTATGAGTGTTACCATTAGTCAAAATCTTGCGCCATACCGAGAGCCTTGTGATCCAAGTTATTCAAACCTTTATTGATATTAAAAGTACTTTTATTTCTTAATATTTTGAATTTTTATTAAGAAGCTTAAGCAGTGCTTTGTTATTTTTACTCAGTTCGTTAACCAAATTTTTGCAAAATTTCTAATCAGTTTTTAAAAAAATGAATTAAAATATCTTTATTTTGAATGTAATTTTACTCCTCATAAAACTTTTAGCCATCTGAATATTACTACAAACAAAAAGAATTAAAAGCGCCGAGATGCTAAATTCACTTCCGCCGAGAGGATTAACACCCATCTTTACCAACTCAATAGTTATTTCTGTTTAGTTAGAATAAGAAGATATGGTAAACTTCTGCAAGCCTTTATCTAAACTATTCTTGAAGTTAACAAGTTTGTCAGGTACTAAGTTCGCGTCTCTATTGGTCATAGATTTGAAATTTCTTATTTCAATGGTTTTCTTAGACTTCAGAAGAAGTTATTAATTTGAAGCATTTAGGCTTTTCAAACCCGATTTTTTTTTCAACCTTCTTACAAAAGGTTTCAATATTTTCAAAATTCTGTTTTAAACTTATTTTCAGATTGAGATTAGTGTCAGTAAGACCTTTTATAATATGCACACCGTTTATTATATCTTCACCCCATTTTTCGTTTAAATTTGAGTAAACACTTTTTAAAATCTTTTTAACTTGATTTTATAAAGCTGCCATTTGTATATTGATCATACAAACAGTTTTTTATTTGGCTTCTAATTCATTTCAAATAAACTGCCTACTCTTTATGAACATCTTCTGTTTTCGACGATTTCCTAAAATTCCGAAGAAGTTTTTTGTTCAAAGCTGAGAACCCGCAAAAATACTAGAGGGCTTACAATATGAAAGCTGCAACGGTAACACAAACAATTTATGTTAATAATCAAACTGTACTATTTGTATACTGTAATAAATAGCTTATTTTATTTAAATATTACATTCTTCTATTGTGTTATATTACTATATCTAATAAAAATACAATATGAATTCATTACCATAACATAAATATTAGTTATCACTAAATGGTACTTTTAATAAAAAATATAGTAATTAACTCTTGCATTGAGGAGAGAACAGGAACCTCTTGGTTTCCTTGTAACATATACTCATGAGTAATGAAACCATTTTTGGAACAACTTGTATTACTGCATGAAATCATGAAACCAAATTCAGGTTTCATGCAATAACAATACTGTTTTCTATGTTGAATGTCTTTGTCTCTTTTTCTGCTGACAATTTCTAGTAAAATAACATTGAAGAAATATTTAGCCAAAAAATTAACAACTACTTTAAGAAACTCATTATCATGCTGTACACTGTAAATAATTGTTTTGCTCAACTGGGGACCACATAAAAAACTCACCAAAGGTAACTTTGCAAACGAACATCTGTAATTCCATCTGGGAAAAGTAAGGGTGATTTGATTTTAGACCATTACTGTGAAGGGGAAATTTTTCATCACTTTGCCAGTTAATAAAAACATTTTTATAATTATATGGGCATTTAATCTCTAAAACACTCTTTCCATGACAAGAACAGGTAAATATTCCATCAGGAGAAGTTCCCAAAAAAGGCATATCAGCCATAACATAAAAGCTAGAGTTAATAAACGAAAAATTGCTGTGCTTCTTTAACTGGACCTCATAATATGTATCTTTGGCCCAATTTTCCATTTTCTTACCGTATTGTGTAAATATGCTATAAAAATCTTTTTTATATAGCATGATTTCTTTGATAAGAGATTCACTGAGAACAAATTTATTTGTGTGAAATACATTAAAACATATTGAAGCTGTAATTCTTCCTGCCCAATGAACTTGCCCATATGATGATAGATTTTGTTGATATGTTACTTTGGCAAGTTCAGAACCTGACTTAGTATAACTTGATTTATGATGGCTATTACAATCTAAGCTGGTAAATATAACAGATTTAGGATTGGATTGGTGTAAGGTGTTAAAGTCGCTGACTGATATGCAAAATGATGGGTCAATATATGAATAATATCCATTTAATTTAAACATAGTTGATGCTCTTATGCTTTTCGTTTGTTTTTTTTAATACAAGATCATTAAATGAGGGTAACTCTCCTCTTTTTTTATTTTTGCTAAAAATCATAGCCCTTAATGGTGTTGAATTAACATTGAGCTTTGAGGCATTCCATGAACAAAGCTGACTTGTTGACGCATCTTCTCTATTTAAACGGTGGTGCACAGCAGCCTCAAGTTTAAAAAGTAGAGCTGCAATATGTGAGCAAGCTGAACCTAGTCCCACTGGACAAGTGCAGCTGCTTTTTTTAACCCATCCATCTTAGTAAAGACAAGCCCATACATCATACATGGAACTTTTTATGCTGACTCGCTGGCTTGAAAGAACCAACAATCCTGCACATGGCCACAGAAAAAATAAGTTTTTTTATGCCTCGAATGATTTATATGCTTTGGTATTTTCTTTTGTAAACTCACTAGGAGTGTCTATGAGAAAAATTAAAACGTCTCTCCAAGTAATTTCAGGCAACTTTGTAATGTCTTTCTTCCAAACACTTTCATTTAAATTTTCTGGATTAATTCAATTGCGATTGAAATATTCATTTTTTATTTATTGATAATTGATTTTAATATTTTAAATAGTTATGTTTATCAAGTTAAAATAAATGTTGACTATAGTTAAACCGCTATTTTAGTTTTGTTTTGCCTGCCAGTATCCGCGCGCTTATTGTTTACATTTTGCTTATACGTCACATGAAATTGGTCTATAATAAAAACCAGGCTGGCAATATTTTGCTTTTGAGAACAAAATCAACTATGTTAGTTTATTTAAGATGGTGAATATTAGGGATTGTTGCATTACTTTTAATGCAACGAACTATTTTATGGCTTTTTGTTTTTAAAAGAATGCTTTTCTCGCAACGGCTTTTTGTATTAGAAAGAGGGCTAAAGCATGCGAGCTTTGTAATTGATTTTGTTATTGTATATATATATTACTTACTTCTTGATCAAGAGCTATCTTTTACTTATACTTAACTGCTTATTGCAAAAGGTAGTTAAACATGGAGCCCACGGAGTTTTGTTTGTGATTTAAGCTTGTTACAGTAGTGATTATCCTGAAATCTTATTCGGTTGGATGCTAAAGATATTTCCAGATACTTGCAGCTAAGTTATTATTTTTCTTCTGTAATATTTTAATGTTAAATACGTTGTCTCTATTTGGAGTAATTATATTTCGAAAGACAAGTACTGTAATTATTCGAAGTGCATTTTAAATTGGTCTGGATTTAAAATAATTTAAAACTTTCTGCTATTTTGGACTTGCTTTCATTGAAAACATTAAAGTTAATGTGGTTACTGGTAGGCAGTCCTAATATGCTTTACATTGACTAAAAGGAAATTTCATTATACGTGCAGATTTTAATTGTTATAATTGTTCTTTAGTACAATCATCTGAGATTCATTTTTATCTTAATTATTTGTCTAACATATTTCATCTTAACTATTATCAACACTTGCATTCATCTTAAAGAGTTGTGTATAAACTCATTAATATCATTATTCCCTTATTTTTTTTTTAAAAAAAAAAAAAAAAAAAAAAAAAAAATTTTACTCTGTGAGATTCTAGATTTGCACCATGTCCAATCTTTCTACTAAACGCAGAGTTCGTACAATGAACATAAATTCAGTTATAAAAATATTTAATCAAACTAATGAACTTATTAGAGCTGATAATCACATAGAAGTTTCAAATGAGCTTATAACCTTACAAGACACTGCTGCAGATAAGTTTGAAAAAATCAAAATGTTAGATGAAGAGATTTCTGTTTTAATTGAAGATATTGATGAATTACAACTCGATGATGACAATTCTACTCAATTTACACTTAACTATAAACGTGAAATTTTGAAAATTAATACTTTCTTAAAACAATTTGATTCAAAAGGTAATGAATCCAGTTCCGTTGCTACATTTAAAATTAACAAGGTGGTTAAACTTCCTGCATTAAACCTTGAACCATTTGATGGCAAAGCAGAAAATTGGCATTCATTTTTTGAAAACTTTAACTGTGCTATTAACCAAAATGAAGAACTGTCTAATATTCAAAAAATGACATATTTACGAAACTTAGTCCAAGGCCAAGCATTATCTGCAATCACAGGGTTATCACTTTCCAATGATAATTATGTAATTGCATTAGATATATTGAAAGATCGTTTTTCAAATAAACAAACATTGATATCTTCTCACATGAAAAAGCTTTTATCTCTAGAGCGTGTAATCAACATAAAAAATGTCAATTCTTTAAGAAGAATTTTAGATATGATTGAAATCCAGGTTCGTAGTTTAGAAAACCTTGGAATTAATTCCTCAATATATGGTCCTTTGTTGATCCCAGTATTGCTTGAGAAGTTACCTGATGAACTTACCTAATTATCAGTCGTAAATTAAATGATAATGAAACTTGGGAAATAAGAAATGTACTTGATGTACTAAAATCTGAGTTAAGAGCACGTGAACAGAGTAGCAATTCTTCAGAACCTTCTAGTTTACCATTCACAGCCAGTACTTTTCATTCTACTGGAGCATCAGATAAAAGGCGATCAACCTATTTTGAAAGAAATAATTATCATGTCAATAATATACCCTTTAATAAAAATAATTCTACTGCTACTCAACTTTCATGTATTTTCTGCAATAATAACCACAAGCCACATCAATGTCAAGTTATTACAAATGTTACAGCTCGAAAGAAGATTTTGAGCGAGAAAAGGCGATGCTTTCGTTGTCTTCATGATGGACATTTTAGTCATCAATGCCCTTCTTCCTTTAAATGTTTTAAATGTGGTGGTTTACATCATATTTCAATTTGTGATCATGACAATCGAAAGGATCATGCAAAATCTAACAATGAAAAACAAAATTCAAATTTAACCTCAGTTGCCAGTGCTTCTTTACTTCAGACTGAAGCTGTTTTGCTGCAAACTGCATTAGTATTGGTTGAAAATGAAGACCACTCCCAATCTGCAACCTGTCGACTCCTGTTTGATAATTGTTCGCAGCTCAGCTATATTTCTACATCAGCATGTGCCAAACTTAAATTAAAACCATTGTGCAAAAAAGAAATCCATATCAAGACCTTTGGACATGGTAGCATTTCAGAGGTCTTAGACAGAGTTAGGTTGTGTGTCAAAAGTACTTATGGTTATTACATTGTCATAGAATGCTTTGTTAAAGACATTTGCTCTCCTTTAAATGGATAGCATATTGGTATTGCTTCTAGTAACTATAGCCATTTGAGAGGTCTAAGGTTAGCTGATGATAATAAATTAAGTGATACTTTATCTGTTGATATATTGGTTGGAGCTAATTTTTATTGGAAATTTATAGAAAATCAAGTCATTAGAGGAATTAGTGGTCCAGTAGCTATTAAATCAAAAGTGGGATACATTGTTAGTGGTCCTATGATCGTTGAAAGGGATAGGGTAGATAATTCAACTGTTTTATCAACACATGTTTTAAAAATAGACTCTGAATTTGTCAATAGCCAATTAGCAATTAAAATGGAGTTTAATTCTTTATGGGACGATACAAAGTTTAATGTAATTGATGAGGTCATATGTGATCAGTTTAAAAATAATATAAAATTTGATGGCCAAATGTACGAAGTTGAATTACCATTCAAATCAGACCATCCTGTGTTAGGTGACAATTATAGTTTATGCAAAAATAGGTTGTTGGCTTTAGAGAAAAAGTTTATGAAAGATTCAAATATGTTTACATCTTACAATGACATTATTATAGAACAATTGACAAAGGGCATTATCGAACGAGTGTCCAAATTTGAAAGCAATATTGGCGATGTTCACTATTTACCCCATCGTCCAGTTATTCGTAATGATAAGCAAACTTCAAGAATTCGAATTGTCTTCGATGCAAGTTCTTCTATATCTGGTCCCTCATTGAATGAGTGTTTGTTTTCTGGACCATCTCTTACAACTTCTTTATTTGGAGTGTTATTACGTTTTCGTTCAAAGCGAATTGCCTTCATTGCAGATATTGAAAAGGCATTTTTAAACATATCATTGGCTAAAAAACACCGTGACTTTGCGCGTTTTATATGGTATGATGACTTGTTTGATTTAAATAACACTAAACTGAATTCAGCTGCATTGAGTACATATCGTTTATGCAGAGTTTTGTTCGGTGTAACATCTTCTCCCTTTTTATTGTCTGCAACACTTCTAACTCATGCAGAACGTTATCTAAATAGCGATCCAAAGTTTGTTAAAAAATTTATTCAATCACTTCATGTAGATGATTTAAATACAAGTACTGATTCTGTTTCTGAAGGACTTAGATTTTATAAAAAATCCAAATCATGTTTAAAAGAAGGTGGATTTAATCTGAGAAAGTTTGAGTCAAACTCAAAGGAGTTATGCGATTTGATTCAAGAGGATGACTTTATTTCGCACAATGTATCAAAAGTTTTAGGTTTAAAATGGAATAAATCAGAAGATTGCTTTATTTTTTCGTTTCAAGAACTTCTTACAACTGTTAACTCTAACCCAACAAAAAGAGACATTCTTAAATTTATAGCTAGCTTCTACGACCCTTTGGGACTTCTAAATCCTGTCATTGTAAGATGTAAAATATTGTTTCAGTCTATTTGTAGGCTGAAACTCGGTTGGAATGTTGAAATAGATGGTGATATTTTGAATGAATGGGATCATATTGTTCATGATTTAATTTCTGTACCATTTGTTTGTGTGCCAAGGTGGCATATAAAGTTGGCTGACAAACCAGATAATTTTAAATATGGGTTGTATGGTTTTAGTGATGCAAGTCTAAAAGCATATGGGTGTTGTGTTTATTTGAGATGTTGTACTAACAACAATTACAATACTTGTTTGGTCACTTCTAAATCTAGAGTTTCTCCTTTAAGTAAAAGTACAATTCCAAGGCTGGAATTAAGAGCCATGTTATTATTAGCTAACTTAATGTCAGTTGTTTCCAAAGAATTATCTAGTGTTTACAATATTTCTGAAATAAAATTATTTTCTGATTCTATTATCTGTCTAAATTGGGTTAATAATGAAAATAAAATCTATGAATTGTTTATTCAAAAGCGTTTAGAAAAAATTCGGTTGTTATATGATGTTAAATTTTGGGATTATATTGAAAGTGAGAGAAACCCAGCAGATATTATATCACGTGGGAGTAAATTTAGTGATTTTCAAAATAATGAACTTTGGTTCAAAGGTGCCAAATTTTTGTATAATGATTCTGTTTCCTGGCCATGCTTTGATTTCAAAAAGCAGGGATTATCATTCCATTCTGATGTTGCAACATTGATGACATCTGTCGATTCTCCTTTAAATTTAGAATTTATGCATATTGAGAGATTTAAAAACTATGACCATCTTCTGAGAGTCACTTCATTTGTTTTGCGTTTTGTCCGTATAGTTAAAAAAGAAATATGTGTGCAAGGGTTTTCTTCTACTCCGAATGCCATAGAATTAAACCAAGCTGAAACTCTTTGGATTACATATATTCAAAAAAATATAAGTTTATTAAAATCTTATAATCAGTTGAAAAAAGATTTAGGTTTTTTCATTGAAAGTGGTATTGTTCGTTGTTTAGGTCGTCTTGGTAATGCCCCAATTCCATACAATTCAAAACATCCAATATTTTTGCCTAAAAAAAGTTTATTTAGTGAACTATTAATATTACATTGCCACTCAATAGTAAAACATAATGGAGTAAAGGAAACATTAACTCAATTGCGTTCCAAGTTTTGGATTCCAAAAGCTCGAAATACTATTAGGAAGCTGATTAAAAAATGCTATGTGTGTAGACGATATGATAGCAGACCTTATAAATATCCTATTTCACCTCCCTTACCTTTGTCAAGACTAAATGATGAATACGCCTTTAAATGTGCTGGAGTAGATTATTGTGGTCCGATTTTTGTTAAAAATATTTATTTTGGAGATGAAATGTTTAAAGCTTGGATATTTATTGCAACTTGTTCTAGTACACGTTTTCTTCATTTAGATCTTGTTCCTGATTGTTCTGCACAGTCATGTATTCGTTGTCTACGTCGGTTTATTGGTCATTATGGTTCACCCTATGAGATTGTCAGTGATAATGGCACATATTTCTCTGCAGATGAAACCCAAGCTTTTGTTTCTTCTAAGCGTATCCGTTGGCATTTCAATGTGGCTGCAGCGCCGTGGTGGGGTGGGTTCTTTGAGAGAATGGTTAGGACAATAAAAAGAACTCTTAAAAAAATATTAACAACATCAAGATTAAACTATGAAGAAATGCTTACAATTCTTTCTGAAATCGTAATCATAACTAACAACAGGCCTATTACCTTTATTTATGAAACACCTGGTGATGAATCTTTAACACCTAATCATCTTATGTTTGGGCGTAAGCTTAATTTAGAGTCGTCGCATTCAAATATCCTTTCTGATGAGGAACATAATTTAAGTAAACAGTATTATCATAGTAAAACCATTCTGGAGCACTTTTGGCAGAGATGGAAAAATGAATATTTAATTGAACTAAGAGAATTTCATAAATGTCGCAAATCTCAAAGCTCTGGTCACATCATTAAAATTGGTGATGTCGTTATAATAGATGATCCGAAAACGTCACGTTGCGAATGGAAGTTAGGTATCGTACAGGAATTAATACCATCAAATGATAATCTAATTCGTGCAGCATCAGTTAGATGTATTTCTACTAATAAACCTCAAGTTATAAAAAGGCCAATTAATAAATTATATCTATTAGAAGAACATAAACCTATGCAAGCTCCAGATATTAATAACAATGTAAATATAACCTTTATCGATGAAAAGAATATACCTTTAGTGAATAAGGACACTTAAGTGGGGGCCAGTGTTGCATTACTTTTAATGCAACGAACTATTTTATGGCTTTTTGTTTTTAAAAGAATGCTTTTCTCGCAACGGCTTTTTGTATTAGAAAGAGGGCTAAAGCATGCGAGCTTTGTAATTGATTTTGTTATTGTATATATATATTACTTACTTCTTGATCAAGAGCTATCTTTTACTTATACTTAACTGCTTATTGCAAAAGGTAGTTAAACAGGGATTGTTCGTCCAATTTTGTATTTTCAACTTCAGTTTAGTGCACTTTTCATTAACTTTGAGACCCATGTTTTATATGATTCTTAATCAGCATAAAATTCTCTATCAGAATCAATTATAAAGTTAGGGTGGAAGGGGGGAGGGGTGGTATGGAGAAAACCGAGTAGCGCCCACATCTGGTATTTGGGTATTTTAGTATTACTAAGAACTACATACTGATCTTGATTAGACCTCATTGATGGAAACAACAATCTATACATATTGCTAAGTTCTTACTCATTTTTAGACTTTTGAAGGAAATGTGAGTCATTCACAAGCAAATCGTCATACTTCAGCGAGTAAAAACGATGAGGAGTTTTCGATTTGTAAGAACAAAAACTTTTTCTTCCCCAATGTTGTAAGCAATTTTGTATCTCTCTTGCACTAAAGAATAGCCGCACACTGCGTTACTTGCTGCCATGTCGACTTTGATGCTAAGAAGTGCTTTGTTTGATTTTCTCAAATTATTTATAACGGTCAGCGAAAGTATCATTTATTTCTTACGGAAATTACATTTTCTTTTGTCGGTCTCACATCATAGTTTTTAATGTCTTTTCTAGATCCTTAGCAAAAGCAGATTTTCCATATATAGTGAGGAGCTTCATATACGATAGATTGAGTCCCTTTTCCTTTATCACACCTTTTCTCCTCAAAGAACGAAAAGGCTTCAAAAGTTTTTGCATTTCACCCAAGTTTGCAGTTAGAGGTCAATACCAGAAAACTTATTTACTTGAAATATTTACAATGAAAATTTGTTGGAGGTTTGTGCAGGTAATCAACACTGAGCGAAAAAATTTTTTAAAAATGTCATAATTAGAATGCCATTAAAGGGATGAAATCAAAGTCTTCTTCTTTGGTGTCATTGGCAATATTTGCACGAGTTATCCTCTCTACTTACTGGGTAGAACATTTAAAAGACCAGAAATATGTGTTAATAAGAACTACAAAAACTTTAGACCTTAGTTTTGGTAATAAAACTCAAAAACGTGTAACACCTAAAAGCGAGTTACAAAAAGTTCCTATGAGTTACGAAATGAAAGCGTGAAAAATAATTTAAAGGTACAGGGCTTCAAGAATTGAAATTTTGTAATACTTAAAAGACCGTAAAACTATAAACCGAAATAAATAACGCGTAAATTTCAGCGTTTTACATAACGATGTTCTAGAAATTGCATGCGTTTGAGAACAAGTTGAGAAAGTTTGGTATGCGTAACTTTAAAACTAAGTATTTTTTTTATCAATGGTGTCGTGAATAAGTCTTCAAGATGTAATTAGCTTGTGCGAAGGTGTTAATGTTTTGTAGGTGCTAATGTGTGTAGGTGTTAATGTATGTAATTGTTATTGCATTACATGTGTGAAATTGACGCAATTGTAAAAGTGTATAAAAAGAGAGTGTATTTTGTAAAGTGTATTGATTCGCAGTCAGATGTAAAAAATATTATCAAGTTCAAAAAGTGACTCTTTAGTATCTCAGAGAAAGTTTAAATAATTCCCCACACTCTTTGGTGGCGACTACTGCCAGGACGAACGAAACTTACGAGTTAGCGAAGAATGGACCAAGAACGAACTTACCAGAGAGAAATCAACATGATAAGAATAATCATTAAAAGCATAAAACAACACGATTAATGGCGACAAATCAAGCATAATCTTGGCGCTGCACAAAATAACAAATTTATTGGGAAGATTTGAAATGGCAAAGGATGAGCTGACCAGAAAAATGCTCGACGACGGCGAAAACATCGATTCGGTAGAAGAATGGCTTTCAAAACCAGTAATGGAAGTAGAAGCAGCGATTGAAATTAAAAACAAAATGGGGGACAAGTTAAATTCGATAAAAAAAAACGAATGCATCAGAAAATTTGAGTATGAAAAACAAATCATGGAACAGTAATTAATGATTCAAAAAGAAGCAGAACAAGCCTCATGGAGAAAACTTCAAAGCGAAGAAGAGTGGTATCTAAAGAAACTAAAAATGAAAGAAACATTGCGCAAATCTCTTGGAAACGAAAACGAAGCTACTCAGCAATACGTCAAGCTTCAAAAGTACACAATCACAAAATTTAATGGCGGTTATAAAGACTGGTTACGGAAGAATTTACGGTAGAAGTCGACAACTCAAACATATCAAACATCAGCAAATTCAACTTCTTACTGGAACTCGTCGAAGGAAAGCCCAGTGAGGACATACTTGGTTTACCACATTCGTTGAAGGGATACGATGAAATTAAACGCATACTACAAGAAACTTACGGAAAAGATATTTGGGTTCACAAAGCATTGATTAAAGATTTGGAAGGATTGACGGCTATACACAGCACTCACAAGATCAAAGAAGTTCACGACTTTTACAACAAGCTTGCGAGAACTGTACGAACATTGAAAGCTATGCAGAAACTACAAACGGCTCAATCATTCGTGTATTCATTGATGGATTAACTTGGACCAGTTCGAGAAATACTCACACAAAACGATGATGGATGGGAAGAATGGGGACTGTAGAAAATCTTCGAAAAGTTGCAAAAGTACATTGAAAGGAATCCGTTGAACTCAACCCAAGCGACGAACAAACAAAGGGCGATAAAAAGAACGCAAACGTACAGTCAAGGTCCTATGAGCATCGAAGCACTACATTTAAACAATACAATGGCTGTCTTTATGACAAAGAAATCATGGCAAGTAGTGGTAAGCCTGGATGTATCTACTGTGGGTTACAAAACCACAAAAGCGAGGATTGTACAAAAGTGCTAACTGTTGCTAGGCGCAGGAAGATTTTAACAAGCAAAAGATTATGTTACAACTGCATTGATTACGGACACTTGGCGGCAAATTGTAAATCAAGAGGATGCAGAAAGAGCATCAAAAAACATCACTCGTCCATTTGTCAAGATGGGAACGCAAAAATGGATGGTAAAATGGAAAATAAAAAAGAAACCATGGGAGCGGTGCTTAATGCAAGTACAACTATTCACCCAACAGTGATCGCAAAAGTAAATGGCGAAAAAGCAAGAATAATGTTGGATACGGGTGCTGGAAGTTCCTATATATGTACGAACTTGATTACGAAGCTAAAGCTGAAAGCTACACGAAAGGAATATAAACCCAGGAAAAAAAGTTCTATAGATTTTCTATAAAACTATTTTATTTCTATAGGAGTTCTATAAAAATAATTGAATTCTATAAAATTTCTATAGACAAATTCTTAAAGTCTATAGAAATTTCTATAGACTTCAAAATATATTTTGATTTCTATAAACTTTAAGAAATTGTCTATAGAAATTTTATAGAACTCAATTATTTTTATAAAACTCCTATAGAAATGAAATGGTTTTTATAGAAAATCTATAGAACTTTTTGTCCTGGATTCTAAAAACTTTGTCTATAGAATTGATCTAATATTAGATCATAGATATATTCTACAAAAGAACATGTCTTGAGAAAATAACGTCTATTGATTTTTATATTGTGGATTTTTATATAAAAAATTGTTGTAACATATGTTACAATAATGTTTTATATAAATCATATATTGATATATATTGATATATATATATATATTTATATACATAAATAGGCTAATTTTATATTTTATAAATAATAGTGGAGCTGTAGCATCCCAATATCTAGGAATTTTTTCTTTTCAATTTTAGTAGTTTATTTCTTTACAAAAGTAACAAAACGTATGGAAAACAATACTTTTTGACCAACTTAATATACTCTAAATTCAATCTGAAAAAGTTAAAAACTCATACGAAAACATTAGTATTCGCCATTTTTTCAACGCGAAGACGAGTTAAAAAGTGAAATAAGTTATTCAAAAATTAAACATGGTTTTCACTGCTGTTTAAATTTTTTAATTTTAAGCGGTTCATCCAAATGCTAATCATTGCGAAAACTATGATAAAACTACCAAGCAATAAAAACCAGGTCTATAAGTGAAATATTTTAGTCATTTTTTTAAATTCGTCATTACGTTGAAAAAATGGCGAGTTTTAGCGTTTTCGTATGAGTTTTTAACACTTTCAGATTGAATTTAAAGAATATTAAGTTGGTCTAAAAGCATTGTTTCCTATGGTTTTTATTAATTTTGGACGACTATCTTTTGTAATCTGCAACAAAAAAGTAGGTGGTTACGAAAGGAAAATAGCGCCATATATATATATATATATATATATATATATATATATATATATATATATATATATATATATATATATATATATATTGATTGGTTATGTATTATATCAAAATAATACAAAGCTCTTGTGCGTAAAAGAGTGCTCAATATTATAATAATAGAGCAATATATATATATATATCTGTTATTTAAATGGAGAAAAACAACATTTTAATAGTACTTAAAGTTTCGTGCCTTACGGCAATCGTCAGCTATTAATTACAAATTAAAAACGTAAAAAACCGTTTAAAAACGAATCAAATTTACGGTAGAACGAATTCTGGCGTAATAAGTGAAAAGACGCATTCATTTAGTCTTCAGTATCAAAAGAGGATAGAAGGAACTTGTTAGCATGTCGACATTTAGATAATATTTCGCTTCTTTTGTTGAGAAGGTTGTTTTCTTTATACGATAAAATTTCAAACTTCTCGTGAAGGCAAAGGTTACAGGTCTTGGTTTCAGGGTTGGAAGGTTTGCATCGCTTTACAATTCTCCACTTTATTATAGGTGTGATAGCTTTTTCTTTGAATTTCCAAATTTCCTTTGAAAGTTCGGTATCATTCTCATACCTGACCGTATTAAAAGATTTTACATGGTTAGCATATCTTAGCTTAAACGGTGTCTCGCTAATGCCAAAATAAACTTTTTCTTTGAGTTCAAGATTTTCGGAACTCACGATAGCTTTATAAACGATATTGCTTAATAAACATTGATTGTTTAAAGGACACGCAGTTTTGTTGGTACAGTTGCAGGTGTTTTTTGGTATGCTTCTTTGGTCTTGTAAAATTTTGTGATTATGCGAATTAATGATGGATTTTACGTTTTCGCATACTGGTTTAAAAAAATTAAAAACAAACGTCTCTACAAATTTCTAATTTTTGACATTAATGATTTTTATCCTTCAATAAGTGAAAAAATTCTCAACGCTGCAATCAACTTTGCCGAACAGCACCTTCTAATAAACTCGGAGCAAAAAGCAATAATAAAACATGCAAGAAAATCTTTACTTTTTAACAACAATGAAATGTGGATTAAGAAAAATGGGGGGCAGTTCGATGTTACAATGGGGGCTTACGATGGTGCTGAAGTATGTGAATTAGTAGGAATCTTTCTATTATTTCAACTTTCGCAACATTATAAAAGTGAAGATTTCGGGCTATATCGTGACGACGGGCTAGCAATATTTAAAAACAAAAACGGCCAGCAGATGGAAAAAATCAAAAAGCATTTCGTGAAAATATTTAAAAGTAATGATTTTCTTATTTCCATCAAATGCAATATGAAAATCGTAAATTATCTCGATGTGACACTTGATCTTAATGATAATTCTTTTCGACCTTACTCGAAATGTGATAACGAACTGAGTTACTTCAACTGTGATTCCAACCATCCACCAAGTGTTTTAAAAAGACTACCTCGCACTGTTGAATTAAGATTATCTTCAACTTCATCAAACGAACTTATTTTTAAAAGTGCTATTCCACCTTACGAAGAGGCTTTAAATAAAGCAGGCTATAAATGTAAACTTAATTATCAACATCAAGTTGCCACGACTAAAAATACAAAACGCAAGCGAAACATTATATGGTTTAACCCTCCATTCAGTCAAAACGTGGAAACAAAAATAGGAAACCGTTTACTTGCATTGCTTGACCTTCACTTCCCGGTAAAGCATAGATTGCACAAAATTTTCAATAGAAGTTCGATCAAGGTAAGTTATAGCTGTATGCGAAACGTAAAATCCATCATTAATTCGCATAATCACAAAATTTTACAAGACCAAAGAAGCATACCAAAAAACACCTGCAACTGTACCAACAAAACTGCGTGTCCTTTAAACAATCAATGTTTATTAAGCAATATCGTTTATAAAGCTATCGTGAGTTCCGAAAATCTTGAACTCAAAGAAAAAGTTTATTTTGGCATTAGCGAGACACCGTTTAAGCTAAGATATGCTAACCATGTAAAATCTTTTAATACGGTCAGGTATGAGAATGATACCGAACTTTCAAAGGAAATTTGGAAATTCAAAGAAAAAGCTATCACACCTATAATAAAGTGGAGAATTGTAAAGCGATGCAAACCTTCCAACCCTGAAACCAAGACCTGTAACCTTTGCCTTCACGAGAAGTTTGAAATTTTATCGTATAAAGAAAACAACCTTCTCAACAAAAGAAGCGAAATATTATCTAAATGTCGACATGCTAACAAGTTCCTTCTATCCTCTTTTGATACTGAAGACTAAATGAATGCGTCTTTTCACTTATTACGCCAGAATTCGTTCTACCGTAAATTTGATTCGTTTTTAAACGGTTTTTTACGTTTTTAATTTGTAATTAATAGCTGACGATTGCCGTAAGGCACGAAACTTTAAGTACTATTAAAATGTTGTTTTTCTCCATTTAAATAACAGATATATATATATATATATATATATATATATATATATATATATATATATATATATATATATATATATATATATATATATATATATATATATATATATAGAAGTACATGATGGTGATGTTTTAAGAAGGTATCTTATTTGATGAGACGAATGAATTGGTTTTAAAATCCAGGCACAGAAACAAATTTCTCCTTTCCAAATTTGACACTGGCGACTAGGCCTAAATTCTTTCTTTCTTTCTTTCTTTTTTTCTTTTCTTCTATTTTTTTCTTTCTTTGTTTCTTTCTTTCGTTCTTTCTATACTTCCTTTCTTCCTCCCTTTCTTTAATAATGTCAGAGCACATGATACAGTAATTTTTGTAATTTTGTAACGGTTTTTACATTTTTGATTTGTATTTCATGGCTGATGATTGCCATTAGGCATGAAACTTTAAGTACCATGCATAGTTGTTGTTTCTTTGTTTTATATATATATATATATATATATATACAAAATTAAATTTAATCACAACAAATAATAAAAAAAAATGAAATAATATTAATTAGTAATAGTAAAAGTATTTCTTATTACTAATCATTTGTTTTATTGCAGCACTTTATTTCTATTTTATTTCTTGTTTGGCTGGTATAAACTGAAAATTCATTTAAAGTTTTCCATTTGTCTGTTGGAAAACTTATATCATTAGTATATTAATACGTATTACTAGTTAACTAATTTCATTTAGGTTGTTCGAATGGACTTAATTAAAGGTCCAGTTGTATATGGAGAAAATGTTGTTGTACAGTGGTCATCAAGTTATTTCAATGCAATGTTGCAGAACCAGGCATTAAAGTCTGGTTCTCCTACTTGGAAAAATTATGAGGCAAAGGTCATAAAATCAGGGGTAAGCAGAATTTAGGATATATATACATTTATATGCAGGAGTAAAATTTCCATTTTTTTAAATGAAGCAAGTATTATACTATTTTATATTTTAAATAATGAAGATGATTTGGAGGAGTTGAACAATCAAGCAAACATCCTTGTAAAAGTTGTTCCACCATTACCAAATCAGATAACTTTAATGGTGTGGTTATGATGAACATTTTTAAAAACTGTTTTTTATAAATGTTAAATGCTATTTTAAAATATTTCATTCAAGTTCATCAGCTTATTTTAGAAATATGATTGTAAAAGTTGTGCAAAAACTAAACGATTGCTTGTTGAAGAAAACATTAAATTTATTGAAAACATTGTATATGTATTGTATATTGTAAATACTTCTACTTTTAGCAAGTTAACTTCAGTATTCCTTTTTGTTCTTATTTTAGAATGCAGATAAAGTTGCTTTAGAAATTAAACTTGATGAACTTATTCAATGGAGTTTTGCAGTTAAACAAGCCCCGTGATTTATCTTCCTTAACACATCATATACCAAAATTGACAAAAAGTCTTTCCTCTAACTCAAATCAATATGCAAGTGACTTTAATGTAACTCAAAGTTTTCATTCATCTTTTCAGAAGTGGAAGGGACCCAGCAATTTATATGGGTCTAGTAGAGCAACCTCTCACACTCAACTCTTTTGATATGTCTGATCAACTTAATCATTCATTTAGCATTACAAATAGTAATGCTTTTAATGACAGTCTTGTTTCTAAATCAAATCTTACTGAAACGCATACCAATCTGGAAAGAACCAAATACCCAAATGGATCTAGTAGAGTAAGAATTTTTATGTTACAAAATTTATCTATTTCTTTATTTATATGTTTAATTATTTAAATTTTATTCACAGTACTTTTACTTTGTAATTTAGAAACAATTAGTGCCAGGTCACAAAATATACATTGACCATGTAAAATTCAGCAAATGTAACAAATCGCATAGTACAAATAAATTTGTACACGATCTTTTGGTGTCATTGGTGGGAAACACAGACTATCTGAGAAGTGTCAGTTTTTCTGGCAAGCAAAGTAATGCTCACTCTGACAAAGTAGCAAAACCCAAAATTTGTCAAGACCATGTTGATGGTGTTGTTGGTAAATAGTTATAGCATTTGAATTTCTTCATTAAACGGAAGAAACCAATGAATAAATGAACTCTTTTGTATTTTTAGCCTTTGCCTATCAAATACTGGGTGTGTCGTCAAAGGATATGTGAACAGCAATCAAATTGAAATTAAATATTGTGTTGGAAGTTAAAAAGAGTTAAAATATGAAAGATGTTATACGAATGTACATAGTGTATTTCTGTCTTTTTTGATTATTTAATATTTAGTCTTTTGTTTTAAAAGTTTATAAATGCATTTTTTCTTGTTTTCTCTCCCAATAGCAAATATTCCTCATATGTAATATACAGATGGTTTATGGAATATCATAAAAAGTCTATGAAATTGGTATAGGAAGCAATTATATTGTCTGTAATATATGTAGAATATTATTTATGTAATATATAATATAGACTATATTCGATGGAATATATCCCATCGATTCTATAGACCATCTAAATGATAATAGAAAATATTTTCTATACACTCTCGAAAAATACGATCTATTGAAACTTCTATAGACTTTCTGTAGTTAAATTTCTATAGGCCTATAGAAAATAATATTGATCTTTTCTATAGAAACTTCTATAGACTTTCAATTGCATATTCTATAGACTTTTAGTAGTTGAATTTCTATAGAGAGTATGTTCCAAAAGCCTATAGAAAAAAGGATTGATTTTTTGTATAGAAAATCTATACAAATTTTGTCCTGGGAAAGTATTGAACAACTCTATGGAACGGTGGACAAGTGTGTGGAAATATATAACGTTACGCTTGAATCAACAACGATACCGGAATTTCGCATCAAGGTCGAATGCACCAACGCAGAAAAGGAAACACTCACCTTTTTACCGAATCCGATGATCAAGGATGTTAAGAAGAATTTTGCAAAACTGAGGAGACTGAAATTTAGCGATGATGAAGGGAGTGAAGAACTTCAACCTGTTCACATTGTACTTGGTGCTGCTGATTATCAACGAATAAAAACCACGGAGCCGGTAGTTCTCGGAAAAAATCCGGATAAAGATCCAGGAGCCGAATTAACTATGTTGGGATTGACTCTTTCTGGGAGACGAACACAATTGAGTACTGGTGTTGAGAAAAGTTTCTTATTGAAAACTGGTCGGGATCAGTTCGAGCAAATGTGTAGTTTAGAAGTACTTGGATTATCAGACACAAAAGTGAGTCAATATTCCACCAAGACTTCAGCGTAAAGCTGCATCAAACCGACGAAGGTTACTATAAAACCAAAACTCCATGGAAAAAGGGTATTGTTAAACTGCCAAGCAACAGAAATCTGGCTCATAAAAGATTGGGAAGTGTAACAACTCGATTGAAAAAGCTTAAAAAACTAGAACAGTATAATGATATAATGATGGAACAGATCAATGAGGGAATATTGGAAATGGCACCAGAAAAACCTACGGGAGAAATTATTCACTACGTTCCTCATCCAAGAAAATGCTGAGTCAACGAAAATGAGAATTGTTTATGATTGCTCAGCAAGAAAAGACGCTCAATCACCTTCATTAAATGACTGTCTAGAAGTGGGATCATCGCTGCAACCGTTAATATTTGACATACTCATACGAAATCGGATGAATAAACTCTGCGTTTTAGCTGACGTGAAGAAGGCGTTTCTACAAACTAGAATATACGAAATGGATAGAGACGCACAACGCTTAATTTGGTATAAGGACTTAAAGAAAATGGAATAAACTGAGTTATGATTTGCAAGGGTGATTTTTGATTCAAGTTCAAGTCCTTACATTTTCGGCGCCACGATTAAAAAGCATATAACAAAATGCAAGGACATTTATCCAAAAACGTTGCTTGCTTTGGAAGAAGATACTTATGTCGATGATATAAAAGCAGGTGGTGAAACGGAAGAAGAACTTATCAGGTTTAAAAATGAATCAACGCAAATCTTAATGGAAGTTGGTTTCCAGCTGCACAAATAACATAGCAACGTAAGCAAATTGGAAAGCGACGCTGAGGTCAAATCAACAAAAATACTTGGGATTCCTTGGAACAAAGAAACGGATCAACTATTGATTGACTTAACTGCATGCATCACTATCGGAAATAAAGAAGTGATAAGAAAAAGGAAAATGCTATCCGCCATCAACAGTGTCTTTGACGTATTGGGATTTAGTGCACCTGCATTAATTACTGGAAAAATACTATACAGTCGACTATGCTTATTAAAACTCGGATGGAATCAACAAATTCCAAATGAACTTTCAGAAGAATGGAAAACCTGGATCAAGGCGATTAGAATTAAAAGAACTATTTCAATTCCGCGGAGCGTTTTGTCTGAAAGAATCATTGAAATGGAGCCCCATGGATTTTCAGACGCAAGTAAATTAGCAGTATGTGAATGCGTCTACTTTGCAGCCAGCCATCAAAACTTAAAAACAAGCAACCTACTTATAGCAAAAGTAAGGATTACACCAAGAGATCTTAGTATTCCGAGACTGGAGCTGGTAGCGGCGCATACCTTGAGCAAGTTAATGAATCATGTTAGGAAGACATTAAACAAGTATAATTTTATAGAAGTATATCACTGGGTTGATAGTACTGCGCTACTTTACTGGTTAAAAGAAAGGGGTAGTTGGTATCAGTTTGTCAGGAATTGAGTTCAGCAGATACTATTGAATGGAGAAGTAAAATGGCTTTATGTCCCAACAAAAGAAAACCCAAGTGATCTTGGGACAAGAGGAGTTAGTCCTGATAAATTATCAAGCTTGTGGCTGAATGGACCTATATGGTTGAAACACAAAGAAAATTGGCCAATCCAACCAGAAATAATTGAAGCGCCGTACGCATCATGTGAAAATGTTGGTGTGAAAGAGAACGTCAGAATGGCAACAGAAAAAATAAAGGAACATAATATATTTAAAGATATGTTGAGTAAACACAAAAATTGGAAGATCAAAAGAATATCATCCTTCATAAAAAGGTTTATTTACAATTGTCGGAATAAAAGAAAAAATAACAGGACCACTGGAAGCTGAAGAGATGATGGAAGCGGAGTTGAAGAATCTTAAGTTACTACAAGAAGCTGTTGCAATAAAGTCCGATGTGGAACTTAAACAGGATGAAAAACAGCTTTGGAGATATCACGGAAAAGTTTCTGGGTATAATCCAATATTTGTAACAAAAGGATTTTAACTAACTCAAAGAATTATTGAGTATCATCACGCGAAAACGTTACACGGGGGAGTAGGAGATAACGGGTGATGACAAAAAAATGAGATTGCATTCAATGTAAATTTGGATGTACTAATACCATTAGCTGTATATATATTTTGTATGTATTTTATTGCAAATTTATTCTAGTTTTAAATAAAAAAAAAAGTAATTAAAATTTAACGATTTAAAAGGAAAATAAACAAATCTAAGCAAGTGCTTCTCCGTGAACGTTTTTATGGTATTTATTTCCATTAAGAGCAGAGTCACAAAAACGCAAAATAAGAACCAGATGCAGTCGATTATACGAAAAATATAAAAATCACGATTGGATAATTGATGATGAATCTTATTTCACTTTGAAACATAGCACCATTAACGGAAACCAAAAATTCTACTCAAGTAACACTGCTTTGACACCGTCTGGCGTAAAATATGATCCAGTTGAAAAATATGAGCAAAAAGTGTTGGTCTGGATTTGCGTTTCGGCTAAAGGTATTTCTATACTTTTTTTTGTACCTTCTAAGCAATCAATCAAGCAAGAATTATACTTGAGCGAGTGCATCAAAAAATGACTTGTTCCTTTTATCAAAGCAAATCATCTAGACGACAATTACATATTCTGGCCTGACCTAGCAACATCACATTACGCAAAAACTGTAGTGGAGTATTTCAGACAAAATAACATCAATTTTGTTGAAAAGGAAGACAACCCTCCCAAAGTACCTGAATGCAGGCCTATTGAGGACTTTTGGTCTCAATTGAAAGGAGAATTATACAAGAACAACTGGCAAACAGAAACTATTGATCAACTTTGCAATAGAATAAAGTATTGTTTGAATAAGATCGACTTTACTGCCATACAACGCCTTATGGGATCGGTAAAAGGTCGAATCGATAATATTCGTAGAACTGGAGTAATAGAAGATAATTAAATAAATGTTTTGAAAGCTCGAAAAATTCTCTACTTAATACATTTTTAATTTTAAAAAAATCATTTAAAATAAAGGAGTTATGCCCTTTTAAACGCAGTCTCATTTTTTTGTCATCACCCGTTACCATGAGTAGCATAAGAGAAAGATTTTGGATACCGAAAGAGTTGCCGTAAAAAAGGACATTCGTGAATGCAATCTATGTAAGAGATATAGAGGGAAACCGCTGTTACCGCCAACGAGAGCAATTTTACCACCCTTTAGAACTGAAGATATCGAACCGTTTATGGTTACAGGTGTTGATTTTGCCGGTCCGCTAAAGGATAAAGCGGCAGAAAAGTTGGTCGAAAAATATTGCGTTGCACTCTTTACATACGCATGTACAAGAGCTGTCTACCTTAGACTTTGTCATGATCTATCGGCAGGAGAATTTCAGAGAATTTTAAAGGAGTTTGTTGCAAGAAAAGGATCACCACAAATGATGATTAGTGATAACGCAAAGACATTTCTGGCAACAGGGAAGTGGTTACTAACACTTAGGAGGGATGAAAATCTCGCAAACTATCTTGCTACCACAGCCATAAAGTGGAGGTTTAATTTATAAAGAGCGCCGTGGTGGGGAGGTTTGTTTGAAAGATTAATTGGAATAATGAAGAAAAGTTTGACAAAAACAATCGGTAAGGGCATCCTAAGCGTCTACGGAGAGTCAAGTTTGTGAAAAATTGTAAGGATCACTTAGGGAAAAGATGGATGAACGTACGTGCACGCAATGGAAGAACGAAAACAAGCAAGGGAAAAGAGAGGCAACGTGAAACTCCCAGGTGTCGGAAGTGTGGTGCTCATTAAAGACGATGTGAAGGACAAGGCACTTCTCAACATCGGTCGAATTGAAAACAACATTAAAGAGAAAGATGGATTTATTCGTGGCTTTAAAATACGCCTGGGAAACGGTTGTGTAATTGAACGACCAATTCAGTTGGTGTGTGACTTGGAATTGAGTTTTGGGGCAGAAAGAGAAATCGAATCGGGCGAGAGTTTGGAAACCAGAGCCGAAAAGGATACCTTGAAAAGAGAAACGAGACTGGCGAAATTGGATGCAAGACAAAAGATCAATTACATCATGGAAGACGAGATGGAAGATAGCTGATTAAAGCCGAAGTCTCAGCTTTAATCGGGGGAGGGTGTCGAGAAAAAGTCTTCAAGATGTAATTAGCGTGTGCGAAGGTCTTAATGTTTTGTAGGTGCTAATGTATGTAGGTGTTAATGTATGTAATTGTTATTGGATTAAATGTGTGAAAATGACGCAGTTGTAAAAGTGTATAAAAAGAGAGTGTATTTTGTAAAATGTATTGATTCGCAGTCAGATGTAAAATATATTATCGAGTTCAAAAAGTGTCTCTTTAGTGTCTCAGGGAAAGTTTAAATAATTCCCCACAATGGTCTGATGTAACTCTTTTACACTAATGTTTACGGCTGATTTGAGCAACTTTATAATGTTGGAAGGGAAAACAAAAGAAATTTTAAATATAATCTTTAAGTTTTTACTCAAGTATAAAACGCATCTCATTTAAGGAGCGAGACACCCAAAACACCAAGTGGACATACATTTACAATAGCATGAAAAATAAATCAGTCATTAAAATTTGTAACTTTTTACGCAAAACGTAAAACCAGAAACTCAAATGTAATTATATTAATAAAATGGTAATAGTTCAATTAGATTATTGTTTATGATTTAACAAAAAAGTCAACATCAGAGACAAACGCAAATCAAAAGATAACTGGTAAAATCTGTATTAAAGAACTATAAGTAACGGGTGATGACAAAAAAATGAGACTGCGTTTAAAAGGCCATAACTCCTTTATTTTAAATGATTTTTTTAAAATAAAAAAGGCATTAAGTAGAGAATTTTTCGAGCTTTCAAAACATATATTTAATTATCTTCTATTACTCCATTTCTACGAATATTATAGATTCGACCTTTTACCGATCCCATAAGGCGTTGTATGGCAGTAAAGTCAATCTTATTCAAACAATACTTTATTCTATTGCAAAGTTGATCAATAGTTTCTGCTTGCCAGGTGTTCTTGTATACTTCTCCTTTCAATTGAGACCAAAAGTCCTCAATAGGCCTGCATTCAGGTACTTTGGGAGGGTTGTCTTCCTTTTCAACAAAATTGATGTTATTTTGTCTGAAATACTCCACTACAGTTTTTGCGTAATGTGATGTTGCTAGGTCAGGCCAGAATATGTAATTGTCGTCTAGATGATTTGCTTTGATGAAAGGAACAAGTTTTTTTTTGATGCACTCGGTCAGGTATAATTCTTGCTTGATTGATTGCTTAGAAGGTACAAAAAAAGGTATAGAAATACCTTTAGCCGAAACGCAAATCCAGACCAACACTTTTTGTTCATATTTTTCAACTGGATCATATTTTACGCTTGGCGGTGTCAAAGCAGTGTTACTTGAGTAGAAATTTTGGCTTCCGTTAATGGTGCTATGCTTCAAAGTGAAATAAGATTCATCATCAATTATCCAATCGTGATTTTTATATTTTTCGTATAATCGACTGCATCTGGTTCTTATTTTACGTTTTTGTGACTCTGTTCTTAATGGAATCTTTGTTTTTTTTTTGCATTTAATATCTGTGTGTTTCTTCAATGTTTTGCATATAAAAGACTGATCGCACACAAATTTTCTAGCTGCTTGTCTTTGTGAGACGCCATCCTTGTGGTCAAACATGGTCTTCAGCTTAGTAATGTTCTTTTTCGTCATTTTTTTTGCGACTCGACCACTTCCTTTAACTCTTTGAGTTCCGATTCCATTTTCTGCGCGTTCAATTATACGGTATAGGGTTGCTTTTGGTATTTTTTCTGCTTTAAAATGACAATAAGTGTAATATTTACCATTTTGCTTATTGTCCATGTAAAATCCATACACACGTTCACGGTGAAGCTCTTGCTTAGATTTGTTTATTTTCATTTTAAATCGTTAAATTTTAATTACTTTTTTTTTTTATTTAAAACTAGAATAAATTTGCACTAAAATACATGCAAAATATATATACAGCTAATGGTATTAGTACATGCAAATTTAAATTGAACGCAGTCTCATTTTTTTGTCATCACCCGTTAATAGGTCGAATAACAAACACGTAACGAACTTGAAGATAAAATGAATTCTTTTTACTTGAACAGCATCTTATATAAGAAAAATATGCGGAGACTGAAAAGGAACGGTGAGAAAATCTTGGGAATTTTAATGCGAAGATTTTTATGACAGAAAATGAGGAGAATTTTTATTTTGAAGATTTTATGAACGATTGATGAAAGATGTGATGGGAGAGTTGATGGAAGAATTTTTGGGAGATTTTGGATATGAGGTTTTTGGAAAAAAAAGAGTAAAGTGATTGTGAAAGCATAAGTAAAAGGGTATTTTTCAAAGAGAAAAAGAAAAGTGAGAACTGATCTTTAACAGAGTGGTTAGAGAATATTTTTTAGTGACTTTTAATTGCATTGTACCGTCTGTGTTTTTAAATATTTAAATAATATACTTCAATTATATATTTTAGAGTATTTATTAAGTGAAACAAGAAGGACCATTAGCAAGTATGATCATATTTTGTTTTCATTTTGTTTTAGGAAATATTAAACTGCCGTTGTATCAAGAATTTGTCGCTAAGCTTAATGTAGGTCTAAAGTGTTAGAAGTTAAACAAACCATAAACGAACCGTACGCGAACCACACACACACACACGCACACACGCACACACAACACTGAGGACATACAAGCAACTCTACCATAAACAGCCCAACACCCCTAAATAACCAAACAAAACAAACACGTTCTTCGAAGACTAAATAATATCTCCACGCTCACTCTTATTCGTCGCCCTCACATTTCACCGCCCAAACAAAACTCCGCACTCATCATATAAACGCGCTTTTAATCTCAGCCCTCATAACCTCCGCCCTAAAAAACTCCGTCTTCAGAAAATATGTACCCTTACAATACCTCGCTGAAAAATTTTTTAATTCGAGGTTTGCTAAGCATGGTGGAAAACATTAAAATTCTTTTAAAAAGATTTTTTTTATTTTTTATAAACGACTCGCATGATACGGTCTCGCAAAATAGCCCACAGCTACGTTTATGGACCAGATTTGAGCGCAATTTAAAGCCAAACTACTTAGTTTTAGATGTTTTTTTTTAAATTCATTTCCAAATATATAGATTTGCGTTGAAAAGCATTCCGAAAGTCTTGTTTATTTTAATTAGGGTAAGGAAATGAAGGTCGAAGTAAGCTTAAATTTTCAAAAAAACCATCTTCAAAGTCTTATTAGGAGAGCGGCAAACTTTAATGGCAGCTGAATTTAAAATTGAAGCCAGGACGCACTATGAATCCAAATCTCAAAAATGTGGCCAAAAGTCGTTTTTTAAAAGTATTCCAATATAAAAATATTTTTTATAATTTAGAAAGAATATTTACCCAATAGCTGAAAAAAATATTTTGCAGAATTTTTAATACGTCCTTTATATGTTTTGGGAGTGATTTATTGCGCTTAAAAAATAAAATAAAAATTTCCAAAATAATTCACAAATTTTTGTATTTTTTTAAATAAGACAATTTTTATATTATTATACAACATTTGTAAACTTTTTTAAAATTTCATTTTCATATATTATTGTTAATATGGTTTTAATCAAAAAAGAAGTAATAACTCGATTTTTTAGCTTTAGATTTTGGGTTTTTGAAGAAAGGAGTAAAATTTTTAAAATATGTATTTCCCCGGTTACAAAAAGTGATAAAGCTTAAAATGTCCACTTTTCACTCCTCCTAAATTTCTATCACATTATTATGAAGGTATTGGGTATAAAACAAATAATTTTTTAGCTGCTCGAATTTGCTCCATTTTGGTTTTATGTCAATTGTTTCAAAAAAAGACATTAGAAAAAGCCCGGGGGGGGAGGGGTGAGAACAGCAAATGCAAGACTTCATTTCAACATTTTTATAACTTGAGATCTTTTAAAGTTTATATATATACCTTAAAAGATCTCAAATATATATACACACATACACGCATGTATAAACCAATATTTGCAACATTTAGTAATATAGTAAAAATTATTTTTAAAAAATATTTATTGTTCATCAAGCAAAAGGTTTAAAACTTCAGAATCTTAGTTAACAGCACTAATAGATTTAGTTTTTTTGAAGATGAATGATGATACTATTGGATCACTACGTAACAGCAGATAATGATATTGGTTTTCCATTGCATTTTTTCTAGAAATTTTACATGTATGGTTTAGTCTTGCATTTCGAATGTATTTGTTTTGTGCTTCCTGTGCCTCTTCTGAGTAAATACCTATTGGGAGTTCAAAGCAATCAGAAATTTGATAACCATGCTCTAATAGCTTGTGTACTGTAGGTGGCATTATGTACCAGTTATATTTTTTAATTATTATTTCAGAAGTAGCTAAACAATATTTTTTGAAGGCCCCCAAATCAAGGTGGTATCCACTGCACACAGCCTTCATTATATTTCTCAATCTAACAATTATTTTAACATCAACTCCTGTAATGTCTGCAAAAGTATCTGCATTGTCAAATGCTCTTCTGGCTGTGTTACCTGTGTTTGAGGAACCATAGCCATGCTTTGGCATATCGACAACAAGGCTGAGCTCGCTTCTAAACCTATTCTGAATTTCATTTTTTTGCTCAATAACAAAAAGCTTATGTTCTTTTGATCTAGCCTGATACTTTTTAATTTTCATTTTATATCCTAAGTGTAGCACATACTCAAAAAGTCTAATCCAACAATGTAAAGTAGATAGTCCCATAGTAAGAGATTTTTTATTTGGAGTAAACATTCTGATTTTTACTAGATTGTTCATCTCACTCGGTTTTGCAAAACAAATATTGCACGATTGTGATGAATTCGAAAACATGATAGCATTTACTGACTTGCCATCCAACATAGTCAAGTCAACAACAACTTTAATTTTTATGGAACAGTGCTTTTTACTACTGAGAAGATCTAGATCTAAAATATAGTCTTGTAGATTTTCGATTTGTTTTCTAAGATTTATTTCTTCTGCTGCAATGAGTTCATTTGTTTCCTTTAGGTATTGTAGCTCAAGAGGTCTACAAAAATGAGGGCTGGATGGTTTAGGATTATTCCAGATGTTTGAACCCCCAATTTTTAATTTCAAAGGAACTATTGCAGTTTGAAATACTGACTGTTCATTCTGCACTCCAGTAGTAAGATCAGTATCATCAAACCTTTGATTATAAATACTTTGTGAAGATGCACCATCCATGCCACATTTCAAATTGAATACTCCATGTGTAACTGTTTCATCTAAATTTTGAAGCTGCTCAGAATTTAGTTTCAAAATTCGAAGCAAGGTATGGTTAACCATGTTCTGCAAACTACACTTCGCAGACGTTTCTGTAATATGCAAACCCTCTGGATAACAATCTGCTTTTGATTTTAGGATTGCTTTTAATGGGGGATAAATGTCAGCATTTTGCATCAGAGATGAGTTTCGAATAATCTGGTATTGTAAATCACTCAAATCACATTGAATTTTAAGTGATAAAGCTTGATCAGCAGACATCATAATTGGCTGATAATTATCAGATTGGTAAGTTTGGCCTGGTAGATCTTTAGAAAACATTTTAACATTTTTTCCCAAATCAGATTTTCCAGGACTTGAATTTGCACGTACAACAGCAGCTTCTGCTAATTCTTCAGTTGTATGAGTTTTAGCCAAACTAAAATAAAAATAAACAACATCATTATTTGATAAACTATTTCCATTATGATAATTTCAAAAATTGATACTATGGAAAACTGCCTTAACCACACAAGTGTGGAACTGTGGGTGTATATTTTTATTAAAAATTATGTATTTAATCAGTGACTTTTAAAAACAAAAATAGCAATTCTAAACTAGATACTACCTTGAAACTTTCCTCCTTTTTGTTCTTAATGAACACTCTATCCATTCTTTTTCTGGTCGTCCAGTTTTTAAAGTTGAATCAAGTTTAGTATTTTGATTCTGAAACAACTCACCCTCTAACCAGGCCACTTCTTGTTTAACTAATCTTTTAAAATTACGATTATGCTTTGCATATTTAACCCGAAATTTATAAATAAAAAGTCTATTTTTTTCTGAGAGTTCTGCATCAGACAGTTCTTCATTGGTTAGCAATTTATTTTTTCCTTCAGTTTCTAAAACGGCTTGCAAATTCGCATGATTAACATCAACTTCTTGAATTACGCTTATAAGTTCTAATCTTTTCATATTTAATCAACAACAAAGAAAAAACACCTGTATAATCTTCTAGATGCACTCTTTACAATTAATATTTTATGAAAACAAAGCTATAAATTTTCTTTACAGAAAACGACTCTATATTGAGTTTAAATAACAGTTTACATCTGTTTAAAGTAAAAAGATTGCACAAAGTTCACTTTCTGTTAAAAAAAAATCGGAAAAAAGTTTTGGCCACTTTTTCGCAATTTGGACTCATTGTGGGACGTGTTAAAGTTGAGCTTTAGAGCTTAATAAACCAAACTAAACTAAACCAAACCGAAAGTGCTTACACTTAAATCTTTGAATCGCAGTTTATGTTAAATATACCTATCAGAAAAAAATGTAGTTTAAAGTCGTAAGAGTGCTTGTTCCACTAATAGTTTTTAAACTTTGGAGGTTTTTGTTAAGAGTAAGTCAAAGTTCTACAAATTTAGAGCCAAACTAACTACGAAAAAGAGGTTTGTATGAACCTAATTTTTTTTAAATTCGAAAGACCATTAGAAAAACAGAAAGAGAAAAGCAGTTTAAGCGAACCCTAACTCTAAGTAGTACAGTCCCACCGGCAGAGCACTTAAACCCTCATTCCATGTTACACTTTTTGAAATAATTTTGAGAGTTCGGACCCTTGGAGTTTAAACATCCAGCTATGAAATTTGGAGTTTAGGATATGAGAAAGTAGTTCCTAAAGTTAAAAATAGAGGTTAGAAAAGTGATGGACTAATGAATTACAATGGCTCATGTAGAACAAACGGCTGTTTGCAGGCCATTGAAAGATTTGCTAGATATGTTGTAATAAATAACAAGTGCCCAAAAATATATAAGACAAATCTACTTCACATAAAGTAACTTAGTTCTGCACGCTAATTAAGTGTCTTTTTTTTTATGATAAAACTACTCTTAGGCTTCCTATTCTTAACCGTTCATCAACTATTTCATTATCACACAATTTCAAAGAAATAATATAACCATTAAACGAGCTTACCTTCCTTTTAAAATTACTTCCAATTACCCCAAGGGAAATTTTTTCATTTCAAATTAGTCAATGGAATATTTTAAAAGAGAGTTAAATGTATTGGTAAGTTCCCAATCATCTCCAGAGCGAATAAGGATTTCCAAATTTAGAAATTATGCAAAAAGTAGTTTTAGTCGAGGAAGGTTTTCATACACTAAATACTTTTGAACTATGTAAGAAAGTTTGAGAGATTTAGGGATATGTGAAAAGAAGAAGAATGACATTATTTTACCGAAACACTAATGATAAAATCTAAATTAAAAGATAATTGATTTTAAAACCTCAAATAAACAAAGCTGATTTGAGTTTAGTGATGAATGAAATGTTCTATTCGGAAGTTTTAGAGGGAAACATGCTTATAGAGGAGCTAAATTGAGGAAGAATCCATAGATTACGATTAGGATTAGGGTTATGATTATATTTAAGGTTAGAGTTAGAGTTAGGGTAAGATTATCTTTAAATTCAAGAAATCCTAAATATTTTTTCTTAGGCAAGTTTCTAAATTATTTTTTTTTTTATGAACGTTATTGCTTTTTTTATTTTATTTTTCATTTGTTGATTTTTTTGTTTAGCTTTACTCTAAATTTGTATTTTAAACATGAAACTCCTATAATATTTGAAAAGAAAAACATCCTTTTCGTCAAGATAAAAAGTTACTAGAAGAATGTGCATGTAACATTTTATCTTTACAGAAAGGCTTGTAACAATAGTGTAACAAAATATCTTTGTTTACATATATGTTGAAATAAAATTTAAAAAAAGCCAAAAGCTCTGATAAAGTTTAAGATGAAATATTGATAAAACAAAAGTTAGATTCTATAAAAAAACGTTCTGTATTGCCCAAAATAAAAATTGGCTAGAAAGAGTTTTTAAGTTTATTTTTTTGTCTTTTAATTTAGTGAATCAATATTGGGGTTTTCTTAAGCGCATTTGTGTTTCTGTTGTTTTTTTTGTGAAGTGATGTCAGAAGTGTTTAACTGACCATATATATACATATATGGTTAGTTAAACACTTCTTCACTAAAGAATTCTCAATAGCTCGTTGGCAAGAGCAATTACATTAAAAATGCAGCGAAGAATAATAACTTTATGGGTGCTAAAAGTTTCATTCCGCCATACCGGCAATCATCAGCCAAAATACAGAATGAAAAACAGTTATAATAGAAAACATTAATCAAAAAGAAAACGCCGTTTAACAATCCGTTAAGAAAGGATTTGTTCTTTTTAATGGTATCACAGTAGTATTTCCGGTCAAATGAAGCAAGTATGCATTTGTTCATATGCCTACACTTGCTTATCAGTTCTTGTTTTTTCTCAAATAATTTTGCGCTCCTATAGATAACGATTTCAGTTTTTTCATTTAAGCATAAAGCGCATCTTCTTGTGGTTGGTTGATTTGGTTGATATTTTCTGATAATACTCCATTTAATTAATGGTTTTCCGTTATTTTATTTTACCCGTCAGACATCCATTGATTTTTCGGTGTCGTTTTTGTACCTTGCAATAAAAACCGACTAATTGTGGTTTGGTTAACGTAACTTTAAAGGTGGTTCACTTATCCCAATATATACTTTATCTAAATAGTTTGGAAGGTTGGTCCTGGCAGTAGTTAACGATAAAAGATTTCACCAAGACATTAGTTGGGTGGGAAAGTGGTAGGAGGGCTTTTTAAGCGAATTATTTTGTCACATTACTGCAATTACTGAAATTTCAACTGAATTTTGAAATTTCAAACCAAGTACAGTTGATAGTCCTATAAATGGCACCTTTAACGGATAATATTTATATCATATTGAAATCAATTACAGACTTAAAATGAGGAACATTTGAGGGAAATAAATTTCGAAAAACATCTTTGCTTCATCTATTTGCAAGTACTCAGAACTTTGAAATAAGTTCTATAGCTATAACTTATTAAAACATAAGGAAATGCAAGATTTGACTAATATATTGGTTCTTTGCTTGTAAAAGACTTAAATTTACGGTAGCAAAAAGGATATTAGAATCGAATTCTGTATTACCAGTTGCTACGGGTTGATCTTTAAGTAAAATCTATCTTTAAAGTAATCATAAAATCTGTATGGCAAAAAAACTAGATAATAGTAATAAATTACGAAAAAATTTTTTCTAGAGAAGTCCAATTAGTTAGGCTTTCCATCTCTGTAACTAAAATAAGTACAGATATAGGACGGCTCATATAAATTTTAGAAAAAACTACTCCTTGGCTGCTCATCTACTGCGTTTTTTCGTTTAACCCATTTTTTAGCAAAAAAAAAAAAAAAGAACTTCATCAAAAATGTAATCACTTTATTCACAGCTAAAGATCTGATTCTACCATAATTGGTTGTTTCTATTTTAAAAGCAACGATCCTCTAAAATTTATTTGTAGTGCTGCCAGAAATGCTTGGGGTTCGAGCTTGATTTTATTTTTCAATTCATCATGATTAAATAAATAGTATACATAATATTTGCTAATATTTCAAATGTACTTATTTGTATTCAAATATTTAGATTGATTTACAATTACTTTATTAAAATTTTAAACCTACATTCATCACAATTTAAATCTGTGTAACTTTTATATAAATGGCTATTGGTTTCGTTTTAGAACTCTTACTTCAGTTCGATTTAGATACTGTCTTTCAATGATAGAATTAAGCATTATTGACAGTTTAAGTATTTTATTGTATTGATAAATCGTGGTAAACTTTCGTGTTATGTTCAGATGTTTAATTAATCATTATCACAATTTCTGCTAGTGCTGAAAGCAATTCTTTTGTAAATTCAAACTGAAAGTAATGTTCTTTAAAAGTAATAAATGATTTTCACTAATCATTTTCTAAATCAAGGTTCAGAATATTGTTAAAAAAAGTATGAACTTCTGCATCAGTCTCTTGAGATTAATCGAATTTTTTGAAGTTTCTGAAATAAAAATCTTATTGTGTTAAACCTAGCAAATGATTTTGGTGTGCCAAGTTATATGCATAATAAAATTTATTTAGCAATATTCCACGATATTATATAGGGTTGAGATTAAATTGAAGTTAGTATGTGATGTCAGAATAAAATAAATTTTTATGGAACTTTGTATCTTTCTTTGAGATAAATTAATGTAGATTCGATTGAATTCAAAAGACAGATCTAGAAATTACTTATTCTCTTTTAACGGAAAATCCAAACACCGATGCTTCAGATTAATGAAAGAAATGATATACCTGAGGTTATAAAATTTCAGTAATGTTTCAAACTATTTTTAAAACATTTTTGAGATTTAGTTGTGTTTTATATGGATACGTATTCTATTACGGGGTTTTAATTTCGGTAGCTGTAATATTGGCTTCAAACTTTGTTGTTCTCGTTACAGTGTTGTTATCACTAAGCCTTAGTAAAAAAGCAATGTTGTTGGCAAAGCAAGAAAATATAAAGTAAATAACGTAACATAAAATGTGAGTGGCGAAACTAAATAAAAACCTTTACGAAGAAATTAGGAAAAGATTTAAAAAAAAAAAAAGAAATATAAAGAAGATATGAAAAGAAGAAATTTACAGGACAAACTCGTAAAAGAAGTCTTAGAAAAAGTTAATTGAACAAATTTAAATAAAAATAATTTATATAAGTAACTTTCACAAAAAATTTTGATCAGAAAATAAAAATAGAACTTTATATAAGAAATTCAAATTAGCATTTTATAATAAAATTTTACAAATCAAAATTTAAATCAGAAATTTAAATAAGAAAGTTAACTTAAAAATTTAAATTTGAGATGTAAAAACTACATTTAAAAAAGAAATTTAGAGAAGCGATTGATTAAAAAGAACAAAATAGGGAAAATGTATCAGTTAATTAATGAGGTTTGAATTTGTAATTTAATTATAAATTTGTAGAGGTTTTCTCAATGGAGCTATTTCCATTAAAGAAAATCATGTTTTTCCGTTAGGACTCCAATCAATAAAGGGCGCAAAATAAAAAGAATACTTTAGTTAGATTTATATCACCCTTGATATTTACTAAAACGTTTTTGAGAATTCATAAACATTCAATTTAGGATCGTTCATCCTTGTCTTGCGACATGGATTTGTTGTTTCATATATAAAATTTAAAAAAGAACGGATACTCCAAAGAACAGTGGATTAAGTAAAATATTCTTCGAAAGGTTTGAAGTAATTATGATTAAAACTTATGACATTTAAAAACTGCAAGAGCTGTTCGTCTCAGCATGATATAAAAGATATGAAATTCGCAATCAATGTTTCTCAGTTTTCTTTGTATAAAGAGCCCAAGATTCCTGATGAAAATCCACTTCCTTGAAGGTATTTTTGAAAGTGCATTTTGACTCATAAACATTTTAACTTAGTCAATTGGCTTTCAAATATATATTAGACTTCAAAATTAATCTTGAACTTATTTCTTTGTTAATAATTTCTTAAAAGTAGTAACTTCTACTTTTTAAGCTTATTATATACAATACTGCTATACTTACTGTTATATGTTATGGTTGCAGTTATAAAAAAATTAAATATTTTTATCACCATATACAGTTGCCAGAATGTTTTATTTTAACGAAACTTAGAACCTATCATTTTAGAACCTCTGAGGTAGCCCCCTGAGGTAGCACTCTGAGGCAGGGTATTCTTAAAAAACTCATATGAGATAGGGATAGCCATATCTTAGTATTGAGCACTCGGTCAGGAATTTTAGGTTAATAGAGTTACGCATAACGGTTAGGAAATGAGACCTGCGGCTTGGTAAACCTAATGCTCTAATATTATTCAAAGCTCTGGGGTCAAAAGCACTCGACGCGGCCAGCTAACGACACGGTTGACAGCGAGTCTAAAGTAACGGATTCGATGAAACCACCACCACCGAACTGAGCTAAAGCGTCTAGCACTGTGAATACGTTAAGATCGACAGACAAGGTCAAAGACGCTCTATGAGTCATATATGTAGTAATACCACCACCATTGTTTCCCAGTTTTAAGCCTGAACCATGCAGATGCTGATCGCAAGTGCTACGATAGTCGATAGTGAGGAACTTACCCGTACCTGTATACCAATCATTAGGGGATACAGTTTGAGAGGATAATTCATTGGCAACCAAATTTTTTTTAGAAGATATGCGATTCATTCCAGAAAGACATCGGCAAGTTTCTTTGTATATCCTGTATGGGGACAAACCGCCTGAGTATAGCGAGTTGTTCTTCCCCTCAATAGCTTTGTTTATTCACTGAGGGAAGGGACTTGGCTGTGTCTTTTCTGGCTGACATGCAAAACTAACTGAGCTGGGGCAAGCGATAATAATGTATTTCAAACTTTCATAAGCAATATTAACATCAACCAGCCAGCTGGTTACCTTACCAGATAGATTTACCACGGTTATACCACGAGTGGGTAATTTTCTAGTGCCTAGGACCTTACCAACGTTAAAGCAGCTTTGTCTAATGGTTATAATATTGTAAAGCGGAGAAAAATAAACTTTTTTGAAAATTAAGCATATGAACAATGACTATGAAAACGAAGGACCAAATAGCCCCGTATTGTGCATTCATCACTTATAAGCTTATTCCATTATGGTGATAGTCTAGTGACAATGCCCTTTTTCTAAGGTTTTTTTTTACCGTTACTTTCCAAAATGAAGTTTTTTTTCTACGATGACTTGAACTTGCAGGTTGCTAAGTTTCTCCTTTTTCCTGTACCCACAACTTAAAACATGTTGACTGCGTAATCATAGTTTAAGTCTTCGATCATTTTTGTTAACAAACATGAATAAATACAATACGGTGCTGCTTTTTCATGGATTGTTCTTTGTTGCGTCTCTGTGTTTAGAAAAAGAGTTGATATAAACTAAAAATTGTCATTAGTACGCGTTGGTAACGCATCAAATACTCCAGCTATAGTGAGTGTTTTGGGCCTTCGCCTCTATTGAGTTTGTATGGCAACAAATGTTTAGAAGAGATTAACTTAAACTTTTTTGGGAAGCCATATGGTTTAGCTTCTTGCTGAAAAGCTAATTTGTCCAGAGTTAGTAGCATTGATGTTATATGGCAATACGCGCACTCAATTTCTTTTTAAAACAGTTTTTTCAATGTTTTAATACGATAACTTTTGCATCAGTAAGACTATTAAAGGCGAGCTACCCTTACTGTCTAAGGACTGAATCTATAGTGTGTTTAGTAATAGACCAGATATGGTTCGTAGCGCGGCAACGCCCACGTTCCAGCTCGCCTTGTGTGTAAAGGTAACGTACGAGAGACCCAGATGATATTATTTGCTCTTCAAGACCAACTACTCTCCAAGCAGGCTGTGAGGGTGCCTAAGACGCCTTTGTAGAATTGATTTGCGTCTTTTGGTTTCATACCTAACAATCTGGTTGGCTTGTCGTTGAGGAAGACTAGCATTGATGGTAGTGACCTCAGCCACTTGGTCGCTCTTGGTCGGAAGACCCATTCCCTTCAACAGCAACTGATTTGCGTTCTTCGCGCCGAGCAACCTCTTAGTAAGAGTGCTATGGATGCGTTCAACTATCCCTTTAAGTTCCATTCCGGGACTGGGGTTTAAACCGCAGATTGCGGGCATGGGAGGCAAACGGTTTAACTACTATAGCACAATGCCTCCTTAACAAAAACTAAATCCGTCAAGTTTGGTGAGCAGGGAGATACTGGAAAAAAGGTGCACAGAGCCTTTGCAACCTTTCGAGAGACAGCAAGTGGTGTTGAGCAAGCGCGTTCTCTAATATCAATCGAGCTGATTTGGTCAACCACGCAGGTAACCGTTTCACTCTCTTCACAACGACAATTGCTATATTCAAAGCTATCGCAGCTATCACTACCACTATCGCAGCCTATACTATTAAGATCCACATCAAAGTTAGTGAAACGATAATCAACATCATCAAGACTTTCACCGAACTCATAGTTAATGCTGCAGCAGTTGTCACTGTTATTGCAAGGTGTTGAGACTTCTCAGCAACATTTTCTCTTAACCTCTCTCTATTAGATTACCTCTTTGTCAAAACTATAACAAACATGTTGTAGCGTTGACCACTAGCCATCTTTTTGTAAAAGCTTAAAGTTGATTTTTCGATATAATCATAACACTTTTTCAGTATTGTGAAAAGAGAAAACAAAAGAGGTTTTTAAAATCATCAATAAGTTTTGGTTGATTCAAGCATAAAACACACAACTTTAAAAAAAAGTGCGAGACAATCGAATCACCAGATGGACATACACACCAAAAGAGACAAAACTTTATTGTCAAAAAATTTCATCATTAAAAGTTCAAGTTAAAGCTCAATTTACAAGAAGAGAAAAAAATATCTACAACGCATCAGAGTTACATTCAGAGAGTTCAGTTTGTGGATTTCTTTACAATTTAATTATTTTCTTTGGTAATTGCATTATAGCTATAGAGTCAAATAGAACAACTAAAAAAAACGTTAACATACTTAAAGTTGGTGCTAAAAGATATTTACTTACTAAATCTCTACATGTATGTTACACACGAAAAGTGAAGTAAACTCAAAGTATTTAATTATCAAGAATATCATAATTTCTAATTTGCAATATTTTGTTACTTCTTAATGCTACTATTTTTTTTACTTGTTTTGTAATTATTGTGTCTTGCTTGTTATTGCACTTATTATTACTGAATTTATTATTGCACAAATATGCTATACTTATGCCTCTGAGTATTTCTAAAATTATTTAAGCATAGTGAATTCTTACTTAAAGCTAAACAATATTTAAAAATTAAATAGGTTTTTTAAAATGATTATAAAAAATCTATATATAGTCTGCAAAAACCTATATATAATCCGCAAAAATCGAATCCCTTCTAATCTCGCACGAACAAGATCTTCCAAGTAGTAACGTGAATTGCTGATTTGTATTGGTATTTGTCACTGTGACTGTAGCCATATTTGTTGTGCAAGAACCTTCCCCTGAGAAGCAGGATTCATAAAAGTTATCGTCTTGACAAGTGATGTAAAAATGCTGACGAGGCGTGAAACTAAACATATATACTTAAAGTTAATTATTCAAATAGTATTTAGTATTTTTCAAAAACTTTTAAAAACTTATATTCTAAGTTCAAAAAGTAATGGGGTTTCTTTACTTATACAAGTGAGTTTTGCATCCTGATAAAGAACTCATATGTAAATTTCAAACTATTTTTATGTTTACAAATGATTGAATTTTGAAAATTGAAAATTAAAAATACAGACGCTTTAACTTTGATAAAAACTTCAGCAAACAAAAAAGGCGAGTTAACTTTTTTCTCTGCTAAAACTTTTTGTTCACTTTGAAATAAAAATTGGTTGTTTGCTTAATTTAACTAACTGATCCGATGATCCAATCCGACGATGATCAAGGAATAATATTGGACTTATGAACTGTTTAAATATTTCTAAGATTTTTTTCTTTTTTTTTAATTAAAATGTTAATTTTATTAAAGAAGATTTTGAAAAGGTTTTTTATAGTAAATACAAGATATTAAGTCTTAAGTATTTATTTTTTTGAATTTGAAAGGACCAAGAATCGATATTGACTGTATAAACTCCTTTGTATTAAATCTAACTTTTACTATTCTAACATGTAATTGCAACCTTCATACAGTTCTGTTATTCTTCCTATAGACAATTTTTTTTAGGGCTTACCTAAAGAAATTACAAATATGATTTCATCTTTCTTTAATCTCTGAATATTCATAATTCTATTTATACTATTGTGATAGCTAGGAAAGCAACTTTTACATCCATCTTTTTTAAAAATAGCGAAATAAATCCTGCACTCGATGTCAATGCTTCTTAGGATGCTAGCCTTATCTATCAACTGAATCTGGAGCAAATTGTCTTTAAACTTAGCCGGTAAAAGCATGATTAAGAGTTAGTGGTTTCTCTATTATCTATCTCTAATATTAGCACTTTGATTTGTTAGTGGTATAGAGCTTAAAAAACTTTTGGTACCTGTTAAGCTTCTACGAAATTCTTCACTTGTCAAATCAGCTTTTCCAGTTACTGCATTAATCGCTCGTTTTGCAGCTTTTATCATTATTTCAAATGCATCACCGAGGCGTGGTTCTGAAAGTTGGTTGAAACTCTATTTGATTCCTTTATTGTTTGTTAAGCTATTAGTTTCAGTTTTATCTAAGTTTTAAGAAGTACTTTGATTTACTTTTTCCTTTAACAAAAAGTGCCTGGTAATATAAAAAATTGTGAAACTGTAAATTTATACGAAAAAGAAGGAATTACTCAAAATACAATTTGCATTTAAAGGTTCTCTAAATTGGATGGATAAATATAATAATGTTGATAAAGAATCCAACCAGCCAAATATGCCACAAACATGACTAATTGAGAACTTTGGGTCATTTACCTCAAGGGCTTACGAGGGAGGTTGATAAGCTTCATTCAGCAAGTCTTGATTGATTGTATAAAAAAAACTAAAGTAAATTAATTTGAACTTTCTACAATCGCGTTTTTAAATTTTCTTCAAAATTAGATGCTTTATTTTCAAATAATGTCAAAAATTTTTTTCTGTGTATTTATAATAAAGATAATAACGTTTTTATTTTGTCTAATAACTTATGCCTCACCAGTATATTCTTTAACCATGGCTACTCGGTTACTTCATTGGCTACTTACCGGCTCCATCACTTTCATCCACCTAAACTCGCGATTATCTTCTTCAGTAATATAGTTTTCCAAATCAGTGCTACTTTTTTGTACCATTAATTAGCGCACTTAAACTAATATTTATCAGCCATATAGCTATCTTCTAATTGCCATTCAGCTTTTCGACACCTTTTTGTTTCTTAATCGCATCGCTTTGAATCTCATTTGCCCAAGTGGATTGGTGAACCGCTTTCGTTGGTTACTTGATTTATCAATATGGTTGTTAAACATCCATCTAGTCATTAACTCCAAAGCATCTGCCAAGTCGTTATTTATCTTCTCAACTGCTTCATTGAGGTTTCGTATTCTTTATCGTCTTGGAGCTCATAATTGTTTTACAATTCAACTCAAAGACTTCTTCTTGAGACTTTTTTCTTAAAACTCGGACTTTGGCCTTACTTGAGGTTCATAATTGCCAAGCATTTGAATGAACTGGTATCTCGTTTGAGTTAAAGGAAGATTTTAAAATAAACTTCTTTTTTGGTTTTTATGTAGATATTCCTTTTTGAGCAGCTATTCGATCTTCAATTTTGTTTCGTAGATTTTTTATTTCTACTTTCATTTTGGGATTTTTTCTTTGAATAAATTTCCCTCTGCTGCCAGATTTTAATCCAATGCTGATTAAAGAATAATATTAGTTGTATACAGCTTGAAAACATTAATACTTTTACTTGTTTTTCATTGAGTTTGTTGGTTTTGTCGAAGAAGTTTTCGAAGGAATGTTTTTATTTATAATTTACAGCTATTTTTATTAAAAAAAGAGATTAAGTCTAAATTAAGATTACTTAATATGTGCGCACGCTATCATTTAAAGGCTGTTGCTGTGAAGGCGTTCGTAAATTTAGAATAATGCCGTTTTTATGATAGCAAGCACTCACCACAAAAAACGTAGGTTTTTGTTGAAATCTTTTCTGATCAATCATTCTTAGTTGATTGTAAATTAAATTACGTTTACGTAAAACCTATAATTTTCTTTTTTTCTCTTGCCATAAATTAAAGGATTTTAATCTTTAAAACTCAGGGCGCATAAACATGCTGTTATCAGTAGCTTTTTTTTCAAGCTGAATACAATGAATATACGAATTGTTATATATATTTTTATGGTTATGTAATCACATTTATTCAATATATACATTTCCATATTTCCTTAACACTTTATCTTTTTCCTTATTTAACTTCTCTACATGCTGTCATTTGTTTTTTCTAGCATTAAAGAAGATTATGGGTTTTAGAACTCATTGTTATGTTATTGAGGAGGGTCAACAACATGTTTTAAAAAAAAAATTCTTTGAATGATTTAGATTTAAAACTTAGATTTATTTAGATTTCAAATTATATTTTAGATACATTTAAGTAGCAATTTATATTATCACAATTCATCTTTTTAAGCATACAACAACTTTATCGGCATAATTCTTTAATATATATCTTTGAAAAACATAAAGTGCAATTCAAGAACCATGAATAACTGATCTTTAACCCTAGAGAAAACTTTTCAAGTTTCAAACGTCAAAAATCAAAGTCATAAGGTTTTTTAAGTAATATTAGCAAAAACTGTATGTTGTAATGCTGCACCTGAGAGTTATACCTTATAGTTCTTAAAGGAATATAGATGGAAAAACAAAAAAGAACTTCCAAAAAAGGTTTTTTTTCCTCTTGTTTAGCGCTCCTTTCTTTTTTTTAAATTTCGGAAATGACAATAATTGAGAAAAAAGGTACGAATACAAGCGCATTACAAATACCGAGTTAAAAACTTCACAACTCATGATTTGTAGTGCACCTTCGTTATTAGTTTGCTATTTATTTACCTCGATGGAAGTGTGATTTGGTGGACACATTCCTTGCAGAGGTTGAAGTTGGTTCCGCCGGTATTCAACGTTTTTTTTGGTGTACAACAAGATCTATTGTTGCAAAAAGCAATTGTTGTACCGGTCGGCAATCCATCAGGTACTCTCCACGTAAGTGTACTTCTCTTTTTTCGAAATAGTTTCAAATTCTCAACTTTTCATTAAAAAAAATGACAGAAAAATAAGAGTGGCCTAAAAAGCGTTTCTAATAATTTAAATCTAGTTTTTTTGTATTAACAATAACATGACTCACGCATTATAGTTTGTGTCGTTCGTTCTACATCCTGTTGTTCTTTAAGCTATGAAAATATAAGTGTTTATGAGAAGTTCAAGCAGCAGAAATATTTTAAAAACTATCCGACGTGCAAAGGTCTACCTGAGTATCTCTCTTTTTTCTTGACCATGCTAAAATTAGATTAATATTGTTAACAAATATATTGAAAGTTCATTAACTAAAAAAACACTAAAACGTAAATAACCACTAGAATTCTGAGAAATGCAAAATAATTTCTTTGAACCCTATGCAACAACTTTGAACTTAATTTTCTGTCTAAACATGAATGGTATAAACACATTGCAGGGGAATTATTTAAGAAACGTGCAATAAACGTTTGGGTGACTTACTTGGACAGTAAAGCATGTTCTGTAACATCTTATTTTTAAGCAATGTTGACATGGAGAGGACTGTTCCCAAGGAGGTGTAGGCTCGAAAGCAACTATATTCAGCATAATCTTTGTTTATCTTTTCAATGCTATTATCATATATGGTCGAATTCCAAGAGCCTTCAACAAACGATGTTTGCTGTGAAACTGTTAAACCAAAAAAGCAGCCAAACAATCCAAACCAAATAGCAATTGATCTTGACATTTCTTCACTTTTCTTTAACTTTAAAATTTTAGAAACAGAAAGTTGACTAAAATTTGAAAGCTATGGTTGACTATTTACAGCTCTAATTGATTGCAGAAGTAAAATGTTTAACTAAAGTAAAAACTTTAGAAAAAAAAAACTATTTTCATTCCTAAAAAAACTTAAATTCAACAAAAGTTACTTTGCTTTCCTATATTATACACCAACAACTTTTATTCCATTACAACTTTATGTAAATAAGATTTATTTTCTCGTGTAAGAAAGATTTTCTTAAACTTAAAATAGGTACCCAACCCAAATCCGATGTTATTTTTAAAATACAATTTTAAACCTTTCTTTAAGCCGAATTTTAGAAAGATTTTTTTCCAGTATTATTAACGGAAAACTTATAGATTTATGAAAAAGACCAAGAGGTTTTTAAGACAGACTCTTTCTGACAATGTTCGTAATTAAAAGGGTAAGTTTATTTCTGGCGCGACACTTGAGCTAGATTAAAAAACTTATATGAAAAACCTGACAATGCACATAAAAGTTACATAAAAGTTGCATAAAAGTTCCTGTTCAAGAATTGCTTTGAGATATTACTCACATTTTAAAAATTTTAATGAACATTTTCAGAGTATATCAAAAATTTCATAGACTTTTCAATACCCTCTTGTTAAAGACTTTTTGAAATGCTTTTGCTTAAAGTACTTTTTCCAATGCTCTCGTTTAAAGCACTTTTCGCAATGCTCACAATTAAAAAATGTTTACCTTGCATTTTTACAATCCTTCGCGGTAAAAGCAACAAGAAATTGCAGGCTATCAGTTTCTGGTAATTATCAAATAATAAAAATTAAGACCCAGACACCAAAAGTTGAGTTTCCTGTTTCACACTATGAGCATGGGATACATATGAAAGAGTTTGAAATGCTTGAAGATATGAGACCAGGTAAGTATTATTAAGTTATTATATAAAGTAAAAGTTGAAACTATTTGTGTCATGAGTTTAGTAGTTAATAAGCGTTTGTTTTTTTTATTATGAGAGTTCGGCCTGTTTAACAACTAAATCAATATTAAAAGCAAATTTTTCTGAAAGATAAGTGTTTCATTTGATAATAAATAGTCGACCATTCAATTATATATTGTCAAAGTTGTAATATGTGTAAATAAATATCAGTACTTTGATCTATTCACTAAGTGGACCTAAAGTTATCATGGTTTCGTTTCTTACTTCATTATCTATAAAGAGGAAAAAAACTTACAAGAAGAAATTATTCAAAGTTACAAGAAAAAACTTCATAAAATTTTTATTCCAGAGACGTTTGTTTGTTGTCGAAGAAATACTTGAAATACTTCAAAAAATTATAATTAAATTTAACGTAATAAGAACTTATAGTATTAAATCCTTAATTAAAACACTTAACAACTTAGATATTTAAAAGAAATGACTGATTAAATAAAAAAACACCCTTTAACTTTAACTTAAAAAAAAATCTATTAAGCTTTGCAATGAGTTTTTTGAAAATATATAAAGAACTAACTTTGAAAATAAAAAGTTCTTCAAAAGATTTTCTGCTAGGCATGTTACTAATCTGGCCTGCAAATAGTTAATCCCAGTTCCCAGTTTTATATTGAAAAATTGAATAATAAAAGAATGTTGAATACGGAATTAATACAAGAAGTTTGGGAAAATAACCACAATCGACCATTCTTTATTTATTCAAAAAGAATTATAAAAACTTGCTGAAATGAAATGCTTGCTTTAAAAAGAAAATTAAATTTATGATGAAAAAATTAATGAACTAGCTTATTTAAAGTATTTAGCTGTCATTTTTGGTTAATTTGGTTTAAAAAAAAGATTTTAAAAATGAATCTTTTTTAAGAAAATAAACATATCACTTCGTAGATATATGGTATGTGTAGATATATCAAACACACACATACTGTACTTATATATAGATATATAAATATATGTAAAGATGTACACATATAAATATATGTATGTATATATATGAATATATATATATATATATATATATATATATATATATATATATATATATATATATATATATATATATATATATATATAATATAAATAGATAGATAGATGGATAGATAGATAGATAGATGAGTAGAAACTTTGCTATATTAGGTCTCCATTTAGTTACGGGCGACATATTTTGCGTGGGCCTTAACTCAAGCGTAACTCTTTTGCGGATACTTTTTCACAATTCCAGTTGTTTTCTTTGATCTTTTTTAGAGTTTCCATTTAACACTTTTGTTTTTGTTAAAAATTTCGACGAAAATCAGCGTCTTGTCATTTAGCATATATATCGTACAAATCCATAAAAATTAAGATTTGGTCTACGTGAGTATTTTAACAATTATTTATATTTCTTCAAATCTATATTGATGATATAAAAACTTTTTAATAAACACTTTTTGAATATTTATTTAATAGTCATTTTGTTTTTTCAAGAAAAAGAGTAAATGGCGAAGTAAACAGATTGTGCGTTTTCTTACGCTAAGACTAACTAAATTTGGCACGCAATCAAAGTTATGTAATTTTATAGTATAATAGAAATGGGATGACGCTTAAGTTATGAAAATTTACTGTAGATTCATTTTTCTAAGCCTAAACCATATTAGTTATGTCAATTAAATAATTATGAAAGTTTCTTTCCAAATCTATACTTGCCATCAAAATTTCTTTATATTTTTACTGCGCTCAACAAAAACTGATGCTTATGAAACACACTTTCTTGTAGAGAATACTTAAAAAATTGTACTGAAAGTCAATACCAACTGGTTATATTTCAATAAAGTAATACAACGAAATCATTTCATACTTCGAACTTATTCTCTTATACTTCAAAAAGAAAATAAAGCTGTGATATCGATAACATTTTATAATTACGCTGTCTTTAACTGCATATATATTCGAATACTTAAAAGTTTAAAAAAGGCCTTTTAAGATATTAATTTAACTATTTAAGCAAATTCGAGTCAATCCACTAAAGTATTGATAAATGAAAATTGATATATAAATAAAATATGATAAACAGATAAAGTGAAATAAACAAAAAAAAAAAAGTAAATATAGAATATAAATATTAAACATACTGTAGAAAAATGAATCATGATATGCAAAATTGAAAGAAATACAAATATATAAAATTCTACATATATTTATATCATAATATGTACGTAATGTATGTCGTAAATATTAATCAAATAAAAACTTATTACTCTAGCACAAAACAATAAATTAAAAAAAAGATGCTTAAAATTGGAGATTAGGGTTTAAACGGAACAATTAATATTTCGCAGCGTGTTCTGTTAAGCTCCAAATATACTTTAGAATATCTAATATTGGAGATTAGGCCATCAACAAATCTATTAAATGACATACTTTCGGGTTAATTTTATTATTTCTCAAAATAAATAATAAGTTTCAAAAAAGTTTTGGCTAAATAAATATAAAAGTTTTGGCTAAATAAATATAAAACAATACACAAAAATAAGATACTTTTGAAGTAGGAGTTTAGGTCAATATAGAGTTTATACTATTTTAAAGGGTGTCATCTTAAACTGTTAAGATACTTTCGATATTTAAAAATAGAGATTTGGTCTCCACGAACTTTTTAAAATTTTACATCGTGTTGTTTTAAACTGCATATACACTTTTCAGTACCTAAAGTTTGAAATTAGCTCCATGCAACATAAAGAAAACTTAAAGCAATATCCCTTAATACTGCACCTTCAGTTTTGAAAGTTTCAAACTGCTTAAAAAGGCAACAAAACGAATATATAAATTTTAAAGCGATATTCCAAGTTTCATTATGATATGTTATTGCTAATGTCACATATTTTCAGCTAATTTAAATAAGAAATGATAAAATTAATGTAAATTTAAAGAATCAAACATATCAAGAAACGAAACAAAAGTAAATTAAAAATTCAGAAATAAAAAATTTTTCATATTACAGCTTACATGAGGAAAACTAAATCAGAACTAAGGCTAATTTCATTATGAAAATGGTGGATATGAAGTATTTTCAGACTTATTAGTTATTTTCAAGCAATATGTTTAATTTCAATTTAAAGTGTAATTAGTAACGGATTTTTAATAGATTATAGTTAAAAAAAAATTGCACAGGTTTTATTTAAAAAGTATTAAGTAACATAGTGGTATAGCGAATGTAGTATTATTACTAATGAGCTCACAGTTTAGTTTTTGGAAAGTTTTTACTATTATTATAATTGTTAAGTTTATGGTATTTTTTAAGCTGTGTTTTTTTTCAATGGCACTGATGTAATTACAAATGATGCAGTTACAGATGACTAAGAAAGCGCAATTTTGTTAATACAAACAACAGTTTTGAACTATTTTAGGAATCTGTCGAGCTATAAATAGCGTCTTTTACTATAAATAATATCGTTTACAAATAACATTTAATTTGAAATGACAGAAATAGGCGCAGAAAGTTTTAAAAACAAGTGGCGGGTATTACACAAAAGTATTCATTAATGCGAAAAAAAATTGAATTTAATCATAAAGATTAAAAATATTCCAGAGAATGAAAGCATTTTAGATAATTTAGCGAAACATAGAAAAACTGTTTGAAAAAAATACAGTATTTAGTTTTTTTAGATATATAAGAGTTTGAATATATTTGTTTTACAAAGTATTGGCACCTGCATTAAAAAAAAAATTTATCCGATAAATTTATTTTCTATTTTTCCTCAGACTTTCATTTTAATTTCATTCATAAAAACTCAGAAAGTTAATCATAGTTTTAAGCTTTAAGTTTTGCTTTGAATAAGAATGTAATATCGAAGATAAAAACAACTCACTCATTTAGGGTTAGGGCTAGGGTTAGGGGTAGGGGTAGGGTTAGGGTTAGGATTAACCGTTCGAGTTTAGAAACCAGACGTTTTTTCGTAACCAAAGAGACCGGCCGATCCGTTTGCAATGCTGAGGAAAGAAAGAAGATGGAAAACGACAGGATATTACCGTAACAAACCTCTGTATGTACCTCTATCTCGAGTGGTTTTTAGGAAACGTTCGCGTTAAACTCAAAGGGATGGTTTTTGAAGCTTACAAACGCCTGATTAACAATTTTCTAACGGTAGAGATAGTGCTTACGATGGATGCAGGCCGTTTAACTGAGCCCAAAGCGTAAGACCTATCAGAAAACTCCTCAAGGTTGATGTAACGAGACAACTAGACACGTACACCTGGCCGCACGTTACAACCGAATGATTCCCTCGTTGGCATTTTTACCCTACCAATAACCCAAACGTTAACTCTAATCTTATCCCTAACGGCCAGAACGGAAAGAGTTAAGAAAAACAATCACAAAAATGTTTAAAGAATATAGCTTGAAACTTATCATTAAATGCAACTTAAAAATTGTTATCTTTCTGAATATCATTTAAATCCAAAATAATCTACTTACCAACCCTACTGAAGGCCAGGGAATCAAATAACCTATACATAAAAGGAGTCAAACCACCCTCTTAATATTATTAAACAAATACCCATTTAATTAGAACACAGGTTATCAAGGTTATTATCCGATGAGAAGATATTCAATAAGAAATGCAAAGAAGCTACGTGTTATGAAGAAACATTATATCAAGGAGGTTATAGCTGTAAGTTGAAATATAATAATAAGGATACATCTAATGAAAAATGCAAAAACTACAACCGCAAGCCTATAATTATATGCTTCAACCCACTATTTAAAAAAAATGTGATCACAAAAGTTGTCAAATCATATCTTGATTTAATAAACAAGCATTCAACAAACCATTTTTGAACAGGATATTTAGCAGAAACATTTTAAAAGTTTGTTATAGCTGCACGCTAATATATAATCATTAATTTCTGGCATAAAAACAAAATAATCGACGAAAAATCAGTTCAAAATAAGAATACCTGGAACTGTATCAGCAGTTTGGATTATCCCCGACACCAAAATTGCCTAACTGTTATTTCTTCCAACCTTCCGAACTAATTAGATAAAGTTTGTATTGGGATTAGTGATCCACCTTTTAAGTTGCGCTACGCAAACCACATTAAGTCGTTTAATACTGTAAGGTACAAAAACAACACCGAGATATCAAAGGAAGTATAACATAAAGGAAAGAAATTCAATACTTAAATATAGTATTAACATGCTTTCCAACCTTATTAACCAACTAGGATATAAAAGCTCGTCAATAAGTATGTTTTTCTTTTTTTCCATGTCAAAATTTCCGAATAGAAGATTTCCTAGCTAATGAAACAATAATTCAGCTTTGTTAGTGTGAGGTTTTCATATTAATTGTTTGTAATCCGGATTTATCATTAGTGTTTTGGTTTAACAATATTATTCTTCTTCTTTTAACACAGCCCCTATATCTCTTATACTTTTTTACATCGTTCAAAAGTATATAACGTATGAAAACTTTCCTAAACTTAAGCTACTTCTCACATCTAAACCATAACAGAGCCTCTTATGAACGCCTTTTTCTTGTTTGTCCCGAAAATGTAACGAAATAAGTAAATTGATCGCTACTACTTTTCATGACCTTCTTTGAACGTTTTATAAACGGTGCAAAAAAGTATGGATTTCAAAAATGGCGATTCTTACTCTTGGATCTGAGTATTTTTTTTACTTATTTATATCCTATCTTTTTATGTTTCCTAACAGTTACCTAAATAGTAATTGTGAACTCGTCGAAGATTTTTCAATTACTATTTAGGTCACTGTTAGGTAACATAAAAAGATAACATAAATAAAAAAAACATACCACTTAAATTTTATTTACTGCAAAAAAATAACAGTGTATAACCTATACACTGGTACTATATTATGGTTGTTGTTATTATTATTAATATCAAAGTGATTCTTACTTTAGTTTTTACTTCCATGTAAAATTATTTATATTATTTATATTATATAACAAACTTAAGATTGGTTACTATAACTAATTTTAATAACTAATAGAAATTTTTTCAATTTGATTTTAGTTTGATTCACTTTGATTGACATTGAACAATGCATTAACTAAAACTAATTTGGATAGTAAATGATGACTTAATAAGACTGTAACTGATTAATATATGTTAAGTATTATGTGTTTTTTAGTTAATAAATGTATTTATTTCACAAAAGTGTCCGTCATTTTTTTAAAAAGCACAGCTAATATTATAATAATGGCAGCTTATGTAAGAAAATGGAAAACTACAAATAAAAAAGTTTTTGGATTACTAGATTTTAATTTTGAAGAACTTTTTGTGATTAAAAAACATGAAAATCTAGTCTGTGCTGAATTAAATCTCTCTGAACATTCAAATAGCAGTTGCATTCTTTGTGAATTTGATAGCAACAATGATAATGATTCATGTACTCTTTCAGATGCTGATGAATCATATGAATCTGAAGTACCTGTCTTGAGCCACACTGCAATGATAATGATACTAAACTTGATGATTCTAGTTATAGCCTTTGCCAAAAACTTACTGCTTGCTCCATTCGTAACAGATGGACTAGAGCTTCTATCAATGAGCTTCTTAATATACTTTTTGAAGAAGGGCTTGAACTTCCAAAAGATGCCAGAACATTTTTGCAAACTCCAAGGAAAGAAAATATTATTCAAAAATTTGGAGGTACATTTACCTATTTAGATATTAAAAAAGGTTTAGAAACAATATTTTTGCATCACAATTTCACTGAAAGATGCATTGCATTATGTTTTAGTGTTGATGGTTTGCCATTGTATAAGCCAAGCAGTACACAGTTGTGGCCAATTTTAGCTTTTTTTGGTGGCTTTGATATATTTGTTGTTGCATTGTATTGTGGAAACAAAAAACCTGATTCAATTTATGATTATTTAGAGGACTTTGTTGCAGAGTTAATTGAGTTAATGAAACATAGTGCATCAATCAATGGTAACCAATATGATGTAAAGGTTAAGTGTTTTTTGTGTGATACCCGTGCCAGAGAGTTTTTGAAACGTATCATATCCCACACTGGTTATGACTTTTGTGAAAGATGTTGCATTCATGGAACACATGAAGTTCTTGTTGTTTTTAACGATGAGATTGATTATCCTTTTAGGGAAAACATAACTTTTAAAAACTTTGTATATTATCACCATCAAACATCTATATCTCCTTTAGTTTTGATTAATTTAGATATGATCAATAATTTCCCTTCGGACTACATGCATCTTTTATGTTTAGGTGTTGTCTGTAGGTTATTGAATTATTGGAAAATAGGTCCTGGTGGTAAAATAGCTGTTCATCAGTATGAAGAAATTTCAAGCTGTCTCCTATCATTGAATGGACACATGCCAAGTGAATTTGTACGTCACCCACGGAGTCTCAATTACTTAGATCGATGGAAGGCAACTGAATTTCGTCAATTTCTTTTGTATACCGGTCCAGTTGTTCTACGATGCATCTTATCTAAAGATTTATACAAGCATTTCTTGGCGTTAAGAATTGCAATAAGTATTATGTTACAGTCTGATGATAACTTTCGGATGCAGTATATTGGTTATGCAAGGAGTTTAATAACACAGTTTGTTTATAATTCCAAATATATCTATGGAAATACATTTACAGTGTACAATATTCATAATCTATTACATTTGCCTGATGATTGTTTAAACTATAATAGTTCATTAAACACAATATCATGTTTTCCTTATGAAAATTTTCTTCAGCGTGTAAAAAAAGCTGTAAAAGGTTCTTGTAATCCAGTTGCACAAATTGTAAAAAGACAAACTCAATGGGAAAGTTCATTTGGGTTTCTAACAAAAAAAAACCTCTCAACCAAGATATCTAGTGGAGGAAAAGATAATTGCTTTCTTCTTAAAAATAACAGCATAGCATTTGTAAAAGAAATCATATCAGATGATTCTTTTTTATGTGATGTAGAAAAATTAGGCACTTGGGAAATGTGTATAATACGCAGATTAGGTCTTCATATCTAAACATAGTGTTACTTCCACATCGAAGCAAAGTAAAATTGAAGAGTAAGATCCTTTATAGAGCTTCCTTTATTAGGAAATGTGTATGCCTACCGGAACAACGTGGACTAGCAATATTTCCAGTTTTGCATGAAGTAGAAAGAGGGTGATTCTCCTCAAATAAATCTATAATGTGTTGTTTTTTAATTCAAGGGTGTCATTAGCAATGAAAGAACTTAGCCCATTTAAAATGTTTCATATGAATGTAAATGTCAAATAATGATGTTTCTAAACAAGTGTTGTGACCAAAACTAAAAATTGTTACTAACATAACTAAAAAATCCTTAACTAAAATTAGCCGACTAACTTTTTAGTCTAATACTGCAGTTGGTTGATGTTTTTTGACGTAACAATATTTCACTGCCGGACACCAACAAATCCTTTTGCACAACTAAAGGTTATATATTCCTGTATGTAAAACAATCGAAATACAAACCGTTAAGCGAATAAAATTTGTTTAATTGGTCTTTAAAAATAAAAAAGATTTGTGTCTTGTTGGCGCCATTATATTACGTCACGGTTGTAGTAATAACCAAATTCGGACGAATAAATACAAACATGGCAGGTTGTTAACGATTGAACTTTGCAATGACATCGCAAACGGTGGACACTTTTTATTAAGGACTATAAATAATTTTTTAAACAGTGAAAAAAGAAAAAGAAAAATTAATAAATCAGGAGAAATTTTCCTTTAGTTATTTAAAAATAAAATCAATTATAAAGAAAAAACGAAATATCTAAAAAGAAGAAAAAAGAACGTGCTATTTGAAAGGATATAAAACAATCTACAAAAGTAACGAAAATAAAAGTAAACAAAAAAAAAATTTAAAAATGAATAAAAAAGGAAAGAAAACATTCGAAAATTTGGGAAAACATGGCATAACAAGATTTTATATTGTATTTACTTTTTCATATTTTGTTAGTTATTCATTTCATATTATGATTTAATTTAAGGTAGTTTTATTTAGCTATGCAATGATATTTTCCGTTATGTAATGATATTTTCTTTTCTTTAGTTTTTAGTATATGTTGTGCATATAGTTTTACTTATTATTTGTTGCTAATCATTAAAATCATTTGCTAATTATTTACATGTTATTTATCATGTTAGTTTTATAAAGTGTTTTTTCTTCTTTCTATGTTTTATGAATAATTTATTGTTACTAGTTTGCTTGATAACATTATTATGCTTTGTACTTTTTTAGCAGTAATTTTGTTTGTAATGTTTATCCCTTTTTTTGGTTTTGGTTTTTTTCACAGTGTTTTTCTGTTGTTTTTTTTTTATTTATTGTGTTATTATAAGTGCAATATATTATGGTTTTCCTGTTTTAACAATTATGATTAATATATTTACTAAATTTATATAATTTTTTCAGCAGCAGTTGTTTTTATGTCATCTTTAGTTATTTTGTTTTGTCAATTTTTTACTGTTTGTAACTGTAACAATGTATGTATAAATGATTATTGCATAGAACGTAATATTGATTTGTTTTATTTATTAGAATTACTGTATTAATATTATTATCATTATTACTATTGGTAATATAATTAATAATATTACCAAGATTTTTAATTGTATATATGTAAATTATTTTTTTAAGGTATTTACTTGTTTGCTCTGATATTGTATTACTCTGTATGCTCGTCATGCGCTTTTCATTTCATTCAGTTTTAATAACAATCATGTCTACCAGTAAAAGAAGAAAAGTAGAGCTTGTTGATGTCACACAAATTCCTGAGGTACTTGTTCCTGTGTGTGATATCAATCGGGAATTGTGCATTTTGTGTCAGCGCGTTTCACCCGAACCTCTTATAATTCCCAAAGAGGCAGGTTATAAAACTCTAAGTGAAAACTTAACCGAGTTCGATAATCATGAAGCTTTGCCACCAAATATTCGCTTGGATAAAATAAGTGATGGAAAGAAGTTATTGCACGCATTAATTGTTAATAAAGCAAAGAACCACAAGCTTTGCCGAAACAAGTATGACTCTCAGAAACTGAAGAGAATCATTGAGAGAAACCAAAATGTGCAAGATGATTCTGAAAACGCCCAGAGCTCTGCTAGGTGCATGCGATCCTCATGTGAAGCAGTTGACATAAAAATTTGTTGTTTGTTTTGTGATGGTGAATCTGTGACTGGTAACCCCTTGGTACAGGCAAGCACAAAAGAAATTGGCCTAAAAGTGTATGCTCTAGCCATTGAAATGCAGGACACAAAGCTGCTTAACAAAATAGCAAACCAAGATTTCATAGCACTCGAAGTCAAGTATCATAAAGACTGTTACAGGGGATTTCTCAACAGGACCCGCAGTCATGAGCGCTCCTTTAGCAATGATGAACACAATCTCTATCGATTGATTTATCTCTGTCATTGCGGAATTGGTTAGTTACTTGGAAGAGATATTTCTTTATAGAACATCATCCCCTGTTTTTAAACTGTCTGACATCACTAACCTTTGTGCAGATTGTATGTCGTGTCTCGGAGTTCAGTCTGAGTCTATCAACCGAACTAGACTGAAGGACGGTTTAATTTCCTTAGTACTTGGTTTGAGGGAAGACAAGTGTGGTAAAGAAGTCATCTTAAGCTTTGAGCCAGATGTGGGTAATGCCATACGTGATGCTTATAAGTTCAACAATAAGTCGGACGGCATTTGAATTGTTCGGGCAGCTGGTATTCTCCGTAGAGATATGTTTAGAGAGTTTCCCAAATTCAGCGGGTCGCTTATAAACGACTTTGGATCTCGTAATTGTGTGCCACCTTCCCTTGTAAACTTTGTTAATACTCTTTTAGGAGGCTACAATATTGACATTGGTTCACCTGCTTCCGCACCCGAGCAGGAAGCAGCTTATTCCATTGCACAGTTAATTCGATTTAATAGTGTAAAGTGCAGCAGAGCCAAGAGACCTCAACAAATACGTCATCAAGCAAACCAAGAAATTCTATTGGCCGTGTACCTTGGTTTGATGATCCATAACTGCACTCGGAAAAGATCAGTTGTCGACAAATTGAATTCTCTAGGTTTTAGTATTTCATATGACTGAGTTCAAGAAATTGAATCAAGTTTGACTAATGAAATGTGGAAATTTTATGAGCAAATAGGTCATGTGATACCAAGTTGCCCGACTGAAGGTGTTTTTACGACAGCTGCGATAGACAATATTGATTACAACCCAACTTCAGCTACATCTAACGATTCATTCCATGGCTCTAGCGTCACAATTATTCAGCATCCGGATACTCCCCATTCGAATTCAAAATCCTCTTCAGGTGGACTCCTTTGGTCTATGAAAGTCAACAGTAAATTGCCAGATGCATGCACTACTCTCCCTACAACGAATAATGTTGTTTCCGAACCACTTATGACCACCGTGAATGCATCACCTATTGCTAGTAACCCAATAACCATTGAGCAGTTGACACCTTGGCTAAATTCTGTGGAGGAGTCTGTGTATAACACATCAACAAATAAAACTTCATTCGCTGCTTTCCATTCGGAAAGAAATATTCATCCAGTAACCTTTCCATTTCATAAGACACTATTGCCATTGCTAACAGATCACATTCAGCCTCCAGCAACAGTACGCCATTTGATGCATGTAATATAAAAAACTAGCAAAGAGCAACCCGTAATACGGGTTATGGTCCGTCTGTTACTTAATTTATAATGGCTGTTTTCCATATTTTAAAGTTGCGAAACCTTAACTATACCCTTTTAGAAAAACGCCTTCAAATTGAAAAATTTAAACCATCTGTAAAATTACAATAAAAAGTATGCGGAGGTATAATAATTTACCAATTATTTAACATTATTTGAGTAATTTACAACTGATATAGGTCATATCAGCGTAAGGCAGAACCATTTTCCTCGACATTAGTAAGTTCAAAACAATATAATAATAAATAATAACACAAAATAATAACACTTAATCATGCTTTTAATTGACAAAAAAGTAAAGCTAAATTCTTGTTGTATTTTTTATAAAATGAACTTTAACTAATAAGATTAATATAAAGCGAACGTAAATTACACATGAGTAATTAATTTTTTGGTATCCACTTGATACATATTTCTTTAAAAAAAAGGAAATTGACTTTAAAACGTTAAATACACACAACTAAATAAAGTTATTAAAAAAAGGTGATCATTTGACCATTACTATATATGGCACTAATCTGACCATTTTTATATATAGCCTCTTTGTTTCAATAGTTTGTAGTAAACGGTAATTTGCTACCATTTACTAAAAATTCCTTTTGTTACTCGAAACTTAATTTTCTAAAATATTTTGACACTAATAAAGGACCTCCTTTCCCCGTTTTTGTCCTAATGGTGGTAAGGAGAATAGAGTTATTTTTATTAAGAGTAATCAAGTTTTTGATGAAGAAATTTTACCAGAATAATAAAATGTAAAACAATAATTTACATGTAAAAGAATTTTTTCATTTTAATATATATAAGAATTTAACATAAATAAGATTTTTTTTCTTCCTCAAAAGTGTTGCTAATGCAAACTAAGCTAATTAATTAGTTAAACACCTTTTAAAATTTAAGTAACTCGATATTTGACAAATACGCACAACTAAAATACTCACCACCCCCCACCCCCCCCCCCGTTTAAAAAGATCCCCTAAGTTACGTACAACAAATTATAAGGCATAAATAGAGAAAATTTTAAAAAAAATTGAACTAATTGCTTATATTTATATCATTTTATCTGACAAAAAATTACAATAAAAGGTAATCAGGTTTTTTTTTATAAATCGTATAAAAGCGTAAATCGTAATACTTAAAGAAAAAAAAAAAGGAATTATGATACCATAAATACATCAACAACAAAAAAAAAACAAATCAAAAAAACACCACATAAAAACTGAAAATCGATTAACCTATTTATAGTAACCTATTTTGACATGACAGTTAATATAAACATTTATCAAAAATGTAACTATAAAATCTATTTCGAAGTACAAAAGGATTAACAATATTATAAAAAATATTAAAAAAAAAAAATTGCATTTTTAGCATAATGTTGTCTTGGCTTTTAGTAAATAAATAAAAGCAGTATGTTCCAATAATGAAACTACCTATTCATTTTTAACAATAGACATCATCACGTTGGTGACAATAGCCACCAACGTGATGGTCTTTATTGTTAAAAATGAATATCAACACAAAACATCACAACAATAACACTTAACAATAGAATATTTACACCTTTGATTGTTAAATCCAGCGAAAATAACAAACCAAATTAAAGTATGAAAGGCAAAATAAGAAAACCAATTTAAAGTTAATTATATTTATCTTTTTACTAAACAAACATGTTAATAAAAACATATTCGTTTTTATTTTCAATATTAGTTATTCAATTACTTTAGGACATTAATACAACCTAGATCTAAAGATCAAATTTGCATACTCTCTCATACACATTACGCTAAACATTAACAGACATTATTATGTGTTTCCAGAATAATTAAAAAAGGCTAGACAACACAAACTAGCTCTAAAGTTGTAACACCGCCTGGCACTAAATGCTGCCAAGTAACACCTCTGCTATAAGTACATCGATTGGCTGGCAAGGTTATCAATCTTGCTTAACATACTGCCAAGTCACACCACTTTGAAAACTTGGAAACAACATAATTTAAACATATATACAACTATAAACAAATATGGTTTTATATAACACATATAAACACATTTTATAACAATATCAAATGACAGATATATTTATCAAAAACTATGAAAAAAATATTAAAAGAATAATGTTATATATACTAAATGTGCTCAAAACCTACAAATAGTAAATTTTCGATATAAAAATCTAAAGACTATAAATTAAGAACATTAGAAAATAAAACATTATTTGTGTAACACTTTTTACCTACCATACCTTGAATGAGATGTTTATCAATTTTGAAAAACAAACTACTAAATGCTCTAGTTCTTGAACATGCAAAATATAGTTGATCATGAGAGAAACACGGTTTTTTGAGATATACCCGAACTCTATCAAATGTTTGGGCTTGACTTTTATTAATTGTCATTGAATAAGCCAATCTGAAAGGAAACTGAAAACGTTTCAGAACAAAAGGTAAATTAGAACCTGATAGAGCCAACTAAATTCGAGGAACAAAAGCCTGTTTACCCCCAGAAACACCTGACAAAACCTCTGCATCAATATAATTGTTTTGAAGAGCACAAACTTTCATTCGAGTATAATTGCATAATCCAGCTTTGAGATCTAATTTCTAATCAGCATAATTGCACAACCAATTTTCAATTTTAAACAATGAGGTGGCATACCTGCAGGAGTTAAGCTGTTCCAAAGCTCAACGGGAAAGTTACTTCTATCATGAAGGTCATCAGTAACAATTTGATCAGCACTTAAATAAATTTTGACCTCACTCAGTACACATTTAAGCACTTCTTCATTAATTGATAATGAATCAACATTAGTTAGTGTTAAAATCACGCGTTTAGATTAATCATTTTGATCATTTTGATCAGCATCTCCAAAAATCTTTTCAACAATCGATTCATTTTCTCTAATAATGCACTGATTTAGTATTTCAATGCATCCTTTAATTGGACCCTCCTCTTTGACAAGTATTTTTCCATTCCCAAGTTTTAGTAGCCATTGGGAAAATTCACCTTACCCATCTTGTACTCTCATGCTTTCAGTAAATGCAAACTTCTGCACCCATTGCCAATGCAAAGAACATTTTATACACGATTCTTTTATTTCAGCTGGTTCTCCTCTTTTCACAACAGGCAGAACTTGCCTGAAGTCACCACCAAAAAGAATGATTTTTTTTCCGAACGGAAAGTTGTAGTTGCAATTATCTTTAAACAACCTATCAATTGCATTTAAGGTATGTTTAGGTATCATGGATGTTTCATCAAGCAAAAACAAACCAACTTGTCTTTAAACGCCCGTGTATAGAATTAGGAGTTACATTACATGAGCTATTATCCAAAATTGGAAAAGGAAGTTTGAATAAGCCATGCAATTTAGATCCATTTGTAAGAAGAGTTGCTGCTATGCCAGTCCATGCAGCTGTAGCAGATTTTAAGCCCCTACTTTTGGTTTCAGCAATCAAATAATTTTAAGTAAAGAGTTTTCCACTACCAGCTGGTACATCTATGAAAAACAATCTAGAATGTTGATTTTCTACACTTGGTTGCTCATTCAGTGCAGCAAGGATGGCATTACATACATTTAATTGATTGACATTAAGCAACAGTCTCATTCGATTGGCTATGTCAGTAGATTGTTGAACATTTTCATCAAAACTTTCTAGATTTAAGCCTATAAGCTCATCAATAACAGGTAGATTGTAATCAGCCAGCATTTTACCACTCTGATTAATAATCTTTTCAATTTGATGAAGAGTAGCTTGTTCAGCTATTAGAAGTGGGACTGAGCGGTGAATCAAATCTTCCATCATAAATGCTTTGTATGTATTCCAGAGATGTAAAGGACTGTCAGGCTTACAAAAGGTGAAAATAATTGAAAACAACTGTCTAATTTGCTTTGGCATACGTGTTAAAACCGCCTCAGAAAGAGTATTCCGCCATTCAGTGTCATCTTGCTACAAACCTTTCAAAACACATGCTTCACAAAACGTTTCAAGGACAATACCATTAACAGTACGCACATCCTCCTAAGATGTTGCTCCTTTTGCTTGCAAAAGAAACAGTCTAAGAAAAAACAATTCTTCAGTAGGATTAACTTTATACATTCTTACTATCACCTTATTACCACCCCTTTATCTAACCTTCCATTTACAATGTTTATTATCAAATATAAAGTGATAAGGAATGTCTACATACGAATAGCAATATGCTCTTTTATTTTAAGTATTTAACTTAAACCATGCCGTTAGGTGCGTGTCACGTTGAGCTGCACGATCTAAAGCCATTTGTTCTGCTCATTCTCTAAAATACACTAATTCATTTTCAGGTAGATGAAATTTAAGGCGTATGATAGTGTGTGACATATGACTTATTGGATACTCAAAAATTTGCCACAATGCTTCAGGTGCACTAACATAACGACAATTTAAAAAAGTGTTTACTTCATCAAGATTAATTTGTTCATTTATTAAAATATTGGCACAGTTGTGACTCTTGTATATGTATTTGTACAAATATTTAACAGCCTTAACAGAAATGCAAGCTTCAACATTAATGTGAGCTTGATATTTTTTTTATAAACATGGATTGTAAGGTACCACCCAGCGGTTATCTACATTGTTACCTTTAATAATGATAACCAAACCATTATCACGACGTCTATAGCGTGGATAACCATTATGAACTGCTACTAAGTTAGTATTTAATTCCTTAAGATAGTTTTTGCTGCGCACCCCATCTTTCATGCAGGGAGAATTCGGATTCAGTAAGCCACATAGACCATGAATCATGCAAGTTTTAACAATGTCATAAAAATCTTGCTTAAAAATCCGATTTGGAATTTCTGCAGAAATTAAATTATTGATATCATGTGCTGTTTCAAGCTTATCATCATTTGCAAAGTGAAGTAAAATATGAACATGTGGCAAACCGCACTTTTGAAACTCAATAACCTGAACATGTGTTACAACTTTCCCTAATACACCGTGCTTAAAAGTGTCATTGAGAAGGTTATTTAATTTGAGTTTAAATACTCGAATAACCAAATCAGGTTATCATTTGTTGTCTGACCTGGATATAAATTTTCAGTTATCTCGCGCCATTTTGGGTTGCAAGTGAAAGTAATAAAAAGATTTGGTTTACCATACTTTTTAACTATAGCCATAGCATCTTCAAAGTTTTCTTTAAACTGAAAGTTTATAATTAATTTTCTTATAACTGAAAGTTTATTATTGTGATACTGAGATAATGTAACATGCTTTTAACCAATGTAGCACGTTCAGGGTTGTGAACCAATTGATTATGCCAACCAGCATTCCCCCTCGGAAAAAATAGAGGATAAACCATAGTATCTAAGTTGGCAGACATACTTGATATAGTTTTAACAGGATGACCTCTTGGGTAAATGACAACTTCCCTGGAAGCAGGTGGTGCACCATCATCACCAACAAATACAACTGCAACTTCATTATGTGAAGGGAGATTATAGCAACTTACAGCGATTATAGCAATTTATGCTGAAACATCATGATTCCAAAATCTTTAATAATAAAGGCTTGAAAACAGCTAGACCTAAAGCAGTAACAGTTTGACACTAAACACTATCATGTAGCCCTCTGTTAAAAGAACATCACTTGACTGGCTAAGTTAACAAATCTTGCTCTACACGTTTACCAAGTCACAGCACTTTGAAAACACGGAAACAACATAAAATAAACATATGTACCAACTATAGACACAATAAATGTGTTTAAATTTGTTTATAAGGTTAAATATATACCTTATATACATATTTAAACACATTTTGAAAACAATTATATAACACATATTACCACATACACTTACATATCAAAAAAGCACATATGCAAACAATAAACGTGTGCAAACAAAAATTTTAAAAATGATGCGAGAAAATTTAAAAAGATTCAAAGTAAACAAAATATATATTTACAAACAATACTCTTTACCTTCTTTGTTTTTTCATTAGAACTTTAATCCTCATAACAAATTTAACCTTTACATACAATAAGATGCGACATACCATGTCAGTGTTGGCACAAAAGTTTAATTTATTTTTCTAAATTTTCTAAGAAAGAACAAAAGTAGTTAATAGCATCACAGAAATTTCAAAGTAGCAATAACCATTTTTTGGAAATAGCATTTCTATAACTTTAAATAACATCCATTCTCCTATTTTCCTTCTTAAAAATAAAATACTATAAATTAAGTAACAGACCGACCAAAACCCATATTACGGGTTGCTTTTTGCTAGTAAAAAGAAAGCTGCTAAAAGAAAAACTAAAACAAAAAAAATATAAACAATTTCAAAAATTAAAATCCTTTTTACTTTAAATCTTTTCTACTTTATCTAATAAAAATTTAAATTCTTTCTACTTTATCTAATAAAAATGTATATATAACTATTTTATATACTTACTTCAATTATAATACGATCTGAACGATAATTATTTATCTTTATGATTCTTTATGCAATATATCTAAACTAATAATTAAATTCAAATAGGAAAAAAGTATTAACAGGCTTAAGAGATCTTTCTCTAATGACCGCGTGTATTTAGAAAACGCGCACTTTCAAAACCTAGTAGCTAAGGCAGGGCCGGCCTTACGAATTGCGGGGCCCAATTTAACGAATGCTTGCGGGGCCCACCTGATTTTTTTTTTTACAATAACTACTATTAATAAAATTATTGAAACACATTTATTATACAAAAAAACATAACTCCACAAACGAATCAATAATAAAAACACGGAAACAACATAAAATAAACAATAATAAAAATATTACAATGAATTTAAACAAAACAGTTCTTGTTATTGTCATAATAAACAAATAATCTATAAGTCAAAGTGGATCTTTCTTGCTTTTTTGCTTGCGAAATCTTTTAGAATTTTTTCATAATTAATTTCTCTACTTATAGGAGATTCAATTAATATTAGTGCCAAATTGTTTAGTCGTTCTTGGTTAATTACTGACCTAAGGTAGGTTTTAATTAATTTTAGTTTTGAAAAACTTCTTTCACCGGAAGCGACTGTAACTGGAATTGTCATCAGTATTTTTAGGGCTATGAACAAATTTGGACATGCAGTCGACCTATCATTACAAGCCAAATATTTAAAGAGTTCTTTGGGTTTTTGTTGTTGAACGGGCAGTATTGGCTTAATTGCCTCCATTTCTTTGGAAAGCATGAACCCTTCTATATCTTTTGTAATGTCTGTCAAAGCAATTTCTAGGTCGGCTGAATGTTTTCTGAGATCTTCTTTAGACATATTTTGAAAATTATATAGAAATCCAAAAAGTTTATGGTGTTCTTTCAGCTGCATAAAACGTGGTTGAAGAGATTGCAATGCTTTGTCTGCAACTTGATTGAAAAAATTTACCCGGAATTCTGTCTTGGGGTCTAAAATTGGTTCGTCAGAAGATTCATAAAGAAACATTTTCTTTTTCTTGTAACAGCGCTTCTGTTGAAATACGGGTTCAACTTCTAACTCATTTGCAAGCTCTTTGCCATCAATCAATGCTGCTTCAAAGCCTGTCTCTCGGTATGTCTTCAACCAATCAAACAATTTTTCAAAAGATGTCAGCCCCGCGGCAATGTCTATGGTATTGCTTTGAAGTTCCTTGCTAGTAAAATTTACTTGAAACAATAAAGAGTGCCAAAAACATAGTGCAATCAGAAACCTATAATTTGTCATTTGGCTTACTAATGATTCAGCCTCACTTTTCCCTTGAGCATCATTTGTGCTTTTTGCTAGTTCTTCTAAAGCATCACACACTTCTGCGGCTTGAAATCGTACAGCTTTAACACTTTCCATTCTACATTCCCATCTTGTTTCTGATAATGGTTTAACAGACAGGCATTTCACATGCTTTTTAAAAACAGTCCATCTTTTTGTAGATGAAGCAAAAAGGGTGTAAATACGCTGCAGGGTTCCAAAAAATGTCATGGCATCTGAACACGTTTTAGCCATATCTCCTAGAACAAGATTATAATTATGGCACACACAAGGAGTATAGAAAGCTCGTGAATTTCTTTCCAAAAGTCGTGCTTGCACTCCAGAATTGTGCCCTTTCATATTAGCTCCATTGTCATACACTTGTCCTCTGATGTTTTCAACATCTAGTCCTAGCATTTCAATTTCTTTCACAAGAGTGTTAAATAAATTTTCACCAGTGCTGCTCTCAACTATAATAAACTTTATAAAATGTTCATAAATTCCTGCTGGGACATCTGAGTGTGTGCCATCAGCGACATATCTTAGCACCATTGACATCTGTTCCTGATGGCTGATATCAGGAGTGCAGTCAAGAATCACTGCAAAATACTTTGCCTACTTAATTCTAGCAATAATTTCCTGTAGAACAGCTTGGCCTATAGTATCAATAATTTCATCTTGTATGGTCTTGCCTAAATAATGATCATGAATGTCTTTGTTAATAATTTTCTGTATATGATCTTGCATAACTGGATCAAATTTTCCTAGCAATTCAATGACGCCTAGAAAATTGCCATTATGTGGATTTTCAATTTGTTCTTCAGACCCACGAAATGCCAAGTTCCTCTCTGCCAAAAACTGTACAGAAGCAACAAGTTGCTCAAAGACTTGATTCCAGCGTTTTGTTTCCTGTCTTATTAATTTTTCATTTAATGTATCAACAGTTAATCCAGTAGATAACCTTTGCTGCAGTTCATAGCAAATAAGTGTACATTGCAAATGTTTTTTTGATTTTTCATGATCCTCTAATCTTGTATGAATATTTGACCAGCTGTCAAATCCAGAAGTAGCAAGTGCAGAATCAGAATTTGTGTCAAAAAGTTTGCAATAGTAACAGTAAACTTTATCAAATGATTCAGAATATATTAGCCATGGTCGTTCTATAACTTCCCCATTTTTTAATTTTCTTTTACAATGAAATTTCGAAAAATGTAACCCTTTTTCATTTTGCGGAAAATTTTCTACAGTGATCTTAGGGGGTCCTTCGTTCACTAAATAATCTCTGACATTTTGATTTATTTTATTTGGCCATGTAGCAGGGTCATCTTTTATCTTTAAAATATCACATAGTGCTGGGTTTGAATTTTCTTCTCTTGATTCTGAAATATCCTCATTATCCTTGTGTGTGTTAACAGATATATTTATACATAATTCAGATGTATTTTGTTGAGCATTACATCCAGAAAGAAAACTGCTACTACCTTCTGATGTAATTTCTTTAGAAATATTTGTTTCAATGTCGTCTGACTCGACTTGTTTGTCTGATTTTTCAGTTTCAAACAGATCTACTGATTTACTCAAATATTTATCTAACGCACCTTTTTCTTTTTCTGCTTCAGTTTTCTTTACCTTAGCTAAGGTTCTCTTCATGTTACCACTTAGATATTTTCTACCGACGTCCCTTTGTCTTTTACTCATATTTTGTCTTGTGTTCTTCAAAACTAAAAACTTATCTCTTTTTTTACTACTAAATTGCACAATAAAATAAAATAGTTTAATTAAACAGTTTAATTAAACGATTTTATTTTATAAGATTATTTTTTTTTTTTAAGAGTCTTAAAATTATCCAATAAAATTTATATTGTCTTAAATATAAAATATTTACTGAAAAGCGAGAAAAGTTTGCGTTAAACAAAAGTAAATAAAACTAATAGTAAACAAAATGAAAAATAATTATAGCATAAACAAACAAAAAATATATTACAAACATTTCAAAAGTAAATACAGCTTAATCTTTAACAATATAAAAGCTGCCGCCATGTTAATTGCTTGCCCCGTGAATTTTCGGAAATAAGTACTTCTGGAACTTTCGAAAGTAGATTGGAAACTAATATATTTTATACCATATATCGCAATAACTAAGATAAACTAAAAATAACAATAGACGTTACCATGCGCATTAAACGTTCAACGTTAACTGTACGAATTATATTAAGATTGATAGAAATTTATAAAAAAAAATTACTGCCATTTATAATGATATGCTATAAATTGCGGGGCCCCTACCAAGCGCGGGGCCCTATTTGGAGCAATCGGTCAAATCGGCCTAAGACCGGCCCTGAGCTAGGACGAAACGACGTTAAACATTAAACATTTCTGTAGGAATTATATTATAGATAACGAGTGGTGTCAATAACAAACAAGGTGCTGTTATAACTGGTGATCAGCCTGTGTACGCAGTTGCAAAATATATACAATGGAAGTTTCCGGATGTTTATGGGGAGGATAAAATAGTCGTTATGATGGAGGGACTCCACATTGAAATGGCCTTTCAAAACATGATTGGAAAGTGGTTGAAGGGCAGTGTTTGGACTGAAATGTTCATAAAAGCAGAGGTTGCTAGCTCTAGAAGGAGTGAGTTGGTGCTTAAATCGTCGCACGTAAAGGGAAAAAGATATGCGCACAAAGTGAGCCTGGCATCTTTTTTTATTCTTCGTGATGAGGCTTATAAGCTAGATTGTAAGGACATGATTGAGTCATTCGAAGAGTGGATTTCCAGGAAAAGCAACAAATCTAATCAGTTTCTTTATTGGCAAACCGTTATGAAGTTGGAGAGCCTGCTACTGAGTTTTGTGCGCAGTATTCGCGAGTCAAACTTCAAGGAGTACGTGCGAATGCTAAAGCAGATTGCTCCGTGGTTCTTCGCACTTGATCTAACTAATTACTCTCGCTGGTTGCCGGTTTTCATCAAGATCTTGGAAGAGCTATCTGTCCGACACCCTTACGTGCTTAAGGAATTCAAAAAGGGCCACTTCCAAGTAGGAAAACTAACGCGGACTTCTCTGCCATGTCTGATGACCAGCTTCACGAACAGAACAACAAGTTGATCAAGAGTGACGGAGGAGCAATCAATGTACTTCATAACAAAACTACTCTTCTTAAGTGGATGGTGGTTGGTCCAGAAATTTCTCAAATGATTAATGATTTTGAGAATGAAGTTCTCAGTTCTACTTCTTTGGGTAATCAACACCGTCGCCATCACGAAAACAGAAATAGTTTTCAGACTCGTTATACTCATCACGTGTCTGAAGTGGTGAAATCTATGCGCGATGATTGGAATCCTTTTGCGAAGCAGTTACTGCAGTCAGCAGACGACCATAAGATTATAATGTCCAATTCAGCCGAAAAAACTGTTCAAGAAGCCAACATCACAGGGCAACAGCAATAAAACAAAAATGTAGCTGACCGTCTTGTGTCCAGACAAAAGTCAATCCATGAGTCTTTGAAAAAAAAACAAATTTGAATAGTTCCACAGTTTGAAAATTCCAGTTTCCAAACATAAAACTAAAATCACTGATCTTAAACATAACTCCAACTACTTTTCGTCAGGTTAGAATTACTTTGTTCTATCTCCCATTTTAAACGTTGAAAGAAAGTTTTTGATTTTTTTCTATAAGTAAAGATTACTTAAAATTTTACTATTACTTTTTTAAAAACTAACTTACTCTTAAAATAATTTATATTTAGAAAAAAAAATTTAAAAATAAAATGTATTTTAAAAGTGATCATTACTTAGTAAAATTAACAATTCCTTTTCTCCCAACGTTTAAAATGGGAGATAGAACAGAATTATTCTAACCTGACATTTTGTAAAATGTATGTAGCAAGTCAAAATCGTGTTGCTGATGTCGAGTATTTCTTTTCACACGAAAACAACCGTTATCCGCCGTCAATTTCTGAATTCGGAAGGAAGCGTAAAGCCACCAGCGAATCAGATGTTCTCATTTGTTTGGAACAGTATGGTAGCGAGAAGCAACAAGACTTCAACCCTGACTATAAGGTTTCTGCTCTGATTGTTGATGGTGCAGCACTCGTACACATGCTTCACCCGAGATCGTCAAAGACATTCTCTAACTATTGCGAAAATGTGATTGGACCATTCGTGGACAGACTTCTGAGAACCGTGCAGCGCCTTGACATTGTTTTTGATCGGTATTTCCCAAAAAGCTTTAAGTCCGAAACACGGGAAAATCATGGATTTGGGCAACGCATAAACGTCACAATGGGTACACTTATTCCAAAAAAGTTTGACAAATTCCTATCTGTGGACTTCAATAAGACGCAACTGTTCGGCCTAATTTCCAGATTCGTTTTAATGCAATCCTTACACGGTGATTCAATACTTATTAAAACTTGGGATTTTATTATGCGCATGCGTTAGCTGCAAATATATAAATATCATTATTTTGATTAACTGTGTTAAGCTTTCATTATACAGTGCTTACCAGTTTGCCCGTTTGCTTGTATTTTTTTGTTGTTGGTAAACTTGATCTTGTAAAATAAAGCAAAACCGATCACAAATGAACTTGATTGAGTATTGTAATTTTTAGAATTTGAAGTAGTAAAATTGCTTTACTGGGATTAACAAAGCTTTTTTTTTTTAGCGAAATTAACACATTTTATTCACTTATATTTTAGAAGAACTGAAATTTTTGTAACATTTTGGTAAGTTGTTTACAAAACTCCTCCTTTTTATCTTTTCAATTAAAAAAATAGTCCCTATTACCAGTCATTTTTTTATGAGAAAATATAATGTTTTTGAATTGGGTAGGTTTCACGAAAAAAACTCCGTAAAATAATCACCAACGAAAACTATCCAGAGTATGTAGAATATGTAGAAACCCATCAGGAAAAGACAGTTTAAAAACTGACAGTAAAATAGATCGAATTTATAAAGCTTTTGGAACAAATGTATCAGAAGATTCTCAGTGCAGTCATCCAGGGTAAAATGTCCAACAGTCGAATGCAAATGTGTTTTTGGTATTCCTGGTCGAAAACCTCTATCTAATGTTGGGCGACCAGGAAAGATTAAAAAATGGGCGAAATTTCATATTAAATCATTTCTTGATTGATTGCCTATACAAGAAGATAAAAAAACTTTAACAGAACTAAACCATGAACTAAATCCACATATAGTTTTATGTATTTGTAAGATTTGAGGGGAAGTTATGAATCAGCCTGTCATGCTAAAGAACTGTCAACACTCATTCTGTAGCTTGTGCATTTTATCAAATTTTAAAGATAAATTAAAAAATGATTCAAATTGTCCATTATGTAAAACTAACATCACAATTGACAGCCTATCATATTCTGTCCATATATCTGAAATTATAAAACATTTAACTATTATATGCAAGAATTGTGACAAAAAAGACAAAAATTTTGAAAATCACGACTGCAGAAAAATATCAAATAACATCATAAATGAAAACAACCAATTAGTTAGTATAAATAGTTTTTACCAAACTACTGACACAAATGAAATCGCACGAGAAGCCAATGATGCTGTTTTACATATCATTAAAAAAAAGTTGAATCAGTCCAAAGCATCTACAATAGAATTTTCATCAGGTGGGCCTAGGGTAAGTAATATGTTTTAACTTTATAGCAAGTTAAATAGTATTTACTTTTCTATTACGCTAGATATAATTATAATTATTTGAATTTAGTAGTATTTAAACTTTATTATATCACTTTAATGCAATCTACATTTTAAGCAAGAGTAAATTAGTTTAATTTAGTTTTTTTAATATTAAATGTAACTTATAAAAAAAATATAAAATATTATTTTCTATTTGAAGTAATGTTTTGTTTAATTTACAGCCACTTTGTTTCGTTTCTGCTCCCAAAGCTTATAAAGATAGCGCAAACTGTAGTAATAGCACTCTAAGAAAAAGACAGAAATATTTATTAGAACAATTCAACCATACAGCTGATAGTTCTCAAGACTCTAAAATATGTCAAACAGCTGTAATGTTAAAGTCATGATAATGATGAAGCAAATAAAATTTTAAACAAAGCCAATATTGGAAGAGTGGATTTAAATGCAGAAGAAATGGTTATTTTAAAAGCTGATTTGGGTATTCCTTGGAATAAATTGAAAACTATGGCTAGGTAAATATAAATATGGAATTTAAAATACTTTTTGTAATTTCGTTTTTTAATTGAGAACTTGTAGTTCATTTTTACAATTGTTTAGAATTGCAAAACTTATTGCTTGTATATTAATAATGGTTAAATTCGAAAAATATTAAAACTGATTCAAACAACAAACAAAGAGTAGTTGCAAAGGAATGGGCTGGAAATGATTTAGCTGTTTTAGATGGACCATTTACATTTCAAAATGAAAATAATAATGCTGTTGTTGAAATTAAACAAGCTCCTTGGGCATATATCAATGACCTACCACAAAATATAAAAAACCTACTAAATCTTATGGAAAAGTAATAACTTGTTAAATTGAGATATTTTTAGTAAACACTTAAATTTATAAGTTACTAGAAAAATAAAAATTAATGTTTATACTAATTTATGTAAGATAAGTATATGTGTGTGTGTGTGTGTGTGTGTGTGTGTGTGTGTGTGTGTGTGTGTGTGTGTGTGTGTGTGTGTGTGTGTGTGTGTGTGTGTGTGTGTGTGTGTGTGTGTGTGTGTGTGTAAATACAATAAACTGTTTTATTATATGTAATAAAAAAGTGTATTGCATAAAATAATATATTTAAAGCTCAATGTTTATAATGCTTTGATTTATGAATTGATTTGACTTTTTTTGATATTTTTTTATTTATAGCATCAACCGTTGCTTGGCTTATGCAATTCGATTCCAAAGCTAGTTGTAAACCTTGGATTTATAGATACTGGTGTTCACTTATTATCTATCGATGTGAGCCAGAAATTTAAAAAGTTGTTTTCATATTATTCTAAGTGTCATTAGATTATAAATAGTAAACACTATTTCAAAGATAATTATATTCAGGAGCTTGGTAAATATTTAACTAACTTTTTCGATTTTACTCTTGTAAACTTTTTTCTTGATTGTAAATTGTAATACCTAAACTACTTCTTGCTATTTTTATAGTATGATATTATTGAGTATTATTTTTCTTTTTGCATTGTATAATAGAAAATCTCGTCAATTTTTAGATTTAGCAATCAAAAAACTCATGGAATTTTATAGATTTACATGGCCAGAGCTTCTGTAACACTTAAAATGCATTTACTTGAAAACCATGTATATCAGTTTATTGAAAAATGGAGATTAGGAATCGGTGTGTATGATGAGCAAGGTGGTGAAAGTTTACACGCCGAATTCAGCAATCTTAATAGATTATTCTGGCGTATGAAGGGTTGTAGTCGGCTAGAAAGCATTGTTAAAGAACATTTTTTAAGAAATCTCCCTAGAGCAAAAGATATAAAGCCAATTGTAAAAAGAAGAGAAATGAGTTAATAAAATTTTACAAATATTTTTGTAAAAGAATTTTAAAATTAGTTGAAAATTTATTAAAAATTTTAAAATTTTAAAAGAAAAAACAAAATCCTAATTTAAATTTCATTTTCAAATTGACCTTATTTATTTCAATCCTTAGGCATAAATAAGCTAACCTTACATTTTTTTTAGTCAAAAAAATAAAATAATTTTTGCCTAACGTTATATAAATTATCTCGATTTAAAAAAATGACTGGTGAAAATGATTAACATAAAATTTTTCCTTACAGTATCGAGAATAAGAATGTGTTTTAATTTTAATCCAAAACATTTTCAGTCGCAAGATATTCTTTAAATGATTGAGGGTATGCTGTTTTTTTTTCACCTAAAAACTTAATTATTTTAAGCAAAAAAATATCGTACTTTACGACTTATTATTATTATTATTTTAATTTAATAAAGAGCTTATCAACTATATAATTTAAAAACTCTTTTTACTTTTTTGATTGCGAAGACTAAATAGACATTTAGAAAGAAAATCAATCACTAAAGTTTTTAGTTTTTACGGAAAACTGCTCTGCCATATTTTATTATTTTTTATATAGTGTAATTTAATGCGCATGCTCACAATAACATCCTAAGTTTAAATCACCGTGCGTAGTCGGAAAAGTTATTGTTCGTACCATTGAAGAAACTGCATGTGCCAGTGAACAAGATTTAGATGCATCGTCCATATCGCCATGTAGTGCTGAAGAGCCAGATAGCCGTCTTTTGCTCTATGCTAATCATGCACTGAAAAAAGGCAACTTAACTATAACTATACGCACTGTGGACTCCGATGTGATCGTTTAGCTCTCTCTGTTTTTAGCCAGATGATTGGAGTGAAAGAGTTCTGGATTGATTTTGGAGTTGGAAAAGGAAGACGAATGATCGGAGTTCACCATCTACATTAACACATTCCAGATGGTGCATCATCAAATTTACCATTCTTCCATCCCTTCACCGGATGTGACACAGTAACAACATACTAAGGATTAGAAAACTTACGGCATGGAAAGCGTGGATGAACTACCGAGTAGTTCTGCTGCATTTCACAATCTTTCAACGCAAGACTTAAAAAATGATGTCTTAACTAATACGGCAATGAAGGCCATTGAGCGATTTGTAGTATTGATGTACGATCGATCATCAACCGCTGCTGGCGTTAACGAATGCCGCCGTGTCCTCTACACCATAAAAAATAGAACAATTGAAAACACTCCGTCGACTGCAGACGCTCTTCTGCAGCACACAAAGGGAGCAACACTGCAGGCACACTTAAGGAAACAACGCTTGTCTGCTGTTACTCCAGGATATTTACCCACTGAATGGGGATGAAAAGATACTGCTGATGACTGCTATACACCACTTAGGTGCACTCTGCCGGAGATTTCTCGACATTGCCTGGAACTAAATCGTTGTTCGTGCAAAACTGAGTGTAAAAACTATTCATGTAAATGATATGGTTTATCATGCACTAAGCTGTGTGCATGTAACAGCTATTGTTACAAAGAGACAAATGGTGATTCATATGAAGAGCAAGAAGTTGAAGAAGACCCGGAATTTGACCATGTTCTTCAGATCTCCTTCCATGGCGAATCGTAATCCAAAAGACTATTGTAAATATGTAAATACGTAAGTGTATGTAAATATGTAAATATGTAAATATGAGTTTCTTGTCATCGAACAAGACGGCGTTTATTTTAAGTGGATGCCACTACTAGTTCTAAAGTTATAATCATTTAAAAACTTTCAAGATGGCCGTTGGCAGCCATCTTGAAATTTCAAAACATTGATTTCAGTCAGTTTTATGTAACTTTTCTCTTAGAACAAATAAACGTTTTTTTGAAATGAATTTCGCTTCTGGTTCTACAGTTATGACCATTTAAATACATTCAAAATGGACGCCATTGGTCATTTTGAATAATTCATCTGTAAAACGATTCCAGATGCATAACAAATTTGTGTCTCGCTATTTTTTTGTTGCTCATACCGTCCACTATCACTATGCAAAGTTACACGCTGGTGTCCATAAGTGAAATATTTTTATGATAGCCAGCTGCACTATAACTAAAAATAGTCGACTGATTCTTTAGTCGAACTAAGTTTAGTCAACTAACTTTTTAGTCGAACTAAATTTAGTCGACTAACTTTTTAGTCGAACAAAAATTAGTTGACTAACTTTTTAGTCGAACTAAATTTAGTCGACTAACTTTTTAGTCGAACTAAATTTAGTCGACTAATTTGCGAAAAATATATTGTTACTTTTACCCAAAAACTACTTTTTTTAATTTTTTTTTATGTGTTAGTTGTGAAGTGGTTTGGGCGCCATTTTTTTAATAACAAGTTGCTGTAAGTTCAATTTACATCTCCAGGGCATCTTTTTCAAGGTCGATTTTCAGAGTTTTTCAAGTTTTTGGAGAAAGGTTTGCGACATATATACTTGGAATCTTATAATAAAACTTATCTAATAAGTCCCCCGTTATTGTTAAGTACTTGCTTTAAATTTCAATGAAAAGCGGTTCAGATCTGAATTTTTTCAATTTCTAATTAAAGGGAATTATAAATTAAAAAACACATGTGAAATCATTTTATAAAAAAAAAATGGTGCCATGTTTTTGAAAGGTATGTCATATGGAGAAACATTTTTGGATTTCCTTTATATAATACCTGCAATGATTTTTTAAGGTAATAATACCTAATTTATTTCGTTCTACACTCATAAAAATGCAGTTTTTACAGTGACGACAGTATGATTGCAATTGTTACGGAATTAATATTTTTTATTATTTCTATTTTGTGTAATTGAATATATATCTTGTTCGACTCTCAATTTTTTTTTTTTTTTTTTAACTATTATTAAAATGCTAATAACTTATCATCCTTTTGACGGAGTTGTTCTACTAACAAACCAACTTTTATTTAACTTAATAAAAGAAAATGTGGTGTACAAACAAAACATTTTCATTACCTAATTGTCACAAATTATATAACGTATTTTAAAATTCTTAAAAACAATAAATTTTAATGAATGTCTTTAAGTTGATTTATATGTCATAATTCATAGTATGTGTAAAATCAAGACGACGATGTTTTCATTACAGTTATGTGTTTCTCTCTCTCTCTTTCTCAGCTTTTACAATTTAAAGAGGTTTTCCAAATTTATTGTGTACAATGAACTTTGTACAATGAATTATACTATGAATATGATGCACGCACAACGCTTCTTCTGCGGCGACACAATGATGCAATTTTTTTACGCTAATTACAACATTATGTTCATATAATATTTCAACACAATAAAATTTAAGGGATATCTTAACTGACACCTTAAAGTAATAGTTTTCCGCTATATACTAGATAAACTGTTATTCTCAAAAATATCTTTAAAGTTACTACAAGAAATTGTATTTTAAACTATAACGAACAATAATGCTTTTCTCCAATTTAATATGCTGCTCCAATATCTGATTTAAAGAAAAGATTGGATAAAAGAAAGTCTATAGATGAACAAAACCCTTAAATCATAACGATAGCGAAACAAGTTCAAGTTTTTCATCCGATCAAACAGAAATTGAAGTTGATACTCAGTCCATTCAAGAAGCAGCTAAAACTACATACGAATATTACTTAATCGAGGAGGAAACATAAAAATGGATATGCAATCAATGTAATAATAACAGACCTAAAATGTACTCATGTAAAACATCAAAGAGTATACTAGATTACCATCTTGAACATGATCACGAAAAAATAACGCCGAAAAAAAAAACGAACTACGATTGGCTTGTCAAAAGAAATTAGCGATAAGATTGATAGAGCTCTTTTAATTTTCATTATTGCTTGTTGTCTTCCATTTATGTTGGTAGAAAATAATGCATTTAAAGAATTTATTTTGTGTTTAAATCCAAAGTATAAAGTGCCTTGCCGAAAAAAGTTAAGATTTCTTTTAACTGATTTATATCGAGAAAAAGTTGAACTTTTGAAGTCAAAATTACTATCAAGTAAAGTTTTATTTATAACTACTGACGGATGGACGTCCTGTCAAAACTATAGTTACATATCTGGAACTGCACATTTCATTTCTGACAAAACAAGTTTCTTCAGTTTTTGTTTGGGCTTTGCATACATTAATGGCCGCCATAATGCAGATAATTTAAAAGAGGCTTTGCTAAAAATCGTAGAAAAGTTTAAAGTGGATGATAAAATAATGAGTATAGTATCAGACAACGCCAGTAGTGTACGCATTTGTCTAAGTTCTTTAAAAGTTTGTTTAAACATTCTATCAATAAGATGCATGGGACATGTTTTGCAATTAATTGTTTAGAATGTCATAGTTTTAGTTGAAGAAGGTGAAAAAGATAGTTCGTCTAAATTCTTTTTCATTGCAAGAACATTAACTAAGTGCAGGAAAATTGTTACATCTTTCAATCATTCTTTTCAACTTAATGGTTTATTAGAAGAAAGTCAAATGCGACAAGGTGTTGAAAGAAATCACATACTTCATTTGATTTAAGATGTGAAAACTCTTTGGCACTCTACGTTTCTCATGGCAGAGCGAATGCTTAAGCTTCACTTCTACGTAAAAGATATCTTTAATTCGAAACAACAATACAAAGATATGAAAAAATATTTACTCGGTGAAGATGAAATTGTAAACTTAAAAGAAACGGTAAATGCTTTATTAAGCTTTCATCAAGTAAGCGTTTTACTACCTGGCGATAGGTATGCAACGTGTTCTCTAATTATTCCAAGTATAAAGTACCTTGAGAAGCAGCTAATTAAGAATAAAAGTGAAACTCCTCCTTTAATTGTAATATTGAAATCACATTTGTTAGAATCTTTATAAACTTACAAAGATTCATATGAACTAGAGAATAATTCTTTTTTATTGTGTGCCACTTTTTTGGATCGAAAATATAAAAGTTTTCATTTCTTTGAAAAGTACGAAAAAAAAAAAAAAATTTAAAAAGCGTGAAAGAATTTTTGTCAGATTTTTTATCTCGGAAAAATAGTTGGTAAAATAATTCCAATTAAAAAGGTGACAGTGGAATCAAAAAAACATAAGTTGTCATTTGAGGATGAAGAAGATGATTCCGGAAGTGATAGTGACAAAAATGTAACCTTAGATTTAAAAAAAGAAATCAGTGAATATATAAAATTGTCAGTGCACAAAAAAAAAATGTTATAGAGATTTGGCATCAAAATCAATATGTTTTTCCAATATTGTATTGCATTTCAACAATAATTTTATGTACACCTGCTACCAGTGCACCAAGTAAGCGCCTTTTTTCTGACGCATTAAACAATTTGTATGCGAAGCGAAACAGGATGACAGCTTAATGTTTTCAAATCTTGATGTTTTTGTACGAAAGTTTGGAATTTTTTAATTTGGTTTCAAATTAGTGCAATTTAATCAAAGTAATACGGAAGTATCTTGTTGTAGTAATTACTTTTGAATTTATTTTATTGTTCTTGAATAACAACTCTTAAATTTAGAACTTGAACTTTTCGTTGCGTCATTGTGTAATTCATTGTGCACAAAGAATATCTAGTTCGATGACTATATATGGTTCATTGTGAACAATAAATGCATAATTAATTGTGCACAATGACTTTAAAAACGATATAAAAATTGTAAAAGCTCATGAAGCTGTCAGATGAAATATATAACGGATACAAAATATAGTCGTCTTGATATTACAGAACTGTTTTGTTTTAAAAACAATCAAATAAGGTTGCAACATGTTTAAAAAATGATTTTATAAATTTGTTGCTCTCATGTTTGGGGGGGGACCCCAGAAACTTGAGGGCTTTTATGTTTCTAGGCTCCAATCATCGCAATTTTTTGCAAATTATCATCTGATTTTCAATTTTTTTTTAGAAAAACCAATTGCTAAATAAGACTATAAAACTAAGTGCAAAATATGAACGTTGCAAGTCTTTCCGATTCTATGTTATTTAAATTTACATTTTTTTACGTTTGTAAATGAATTTTACATTTTAATATATTAATTATGACCCACCCAAGTTTATACTTCATAATGAATTAATTCATTAACCTTACCTTTTCTTTATAATTCTATAAAAAATGGCGTCTCAAATGCGGTTTATTTAAGTTGATATTTCAAACTTACTTTTTAAATAATATAGCGTCCAGTTGACTTTAGATCTTACTTTTCACGCTAAAACTCTTATTTTCTTATAAACTATCTGCTCGAGCTTGAAGCAATTTAATGACAAAAATTGCTGCTGCCTTGTATACGACTAAAAAATAATTTTTTGACCCCAAAAAAATACAAACATTTTGGGAAAAATAAATCGTATCTTAATTTTTTTTAACAAAAAGTGAAAATGTACTTTAAAATGATAGATTATATTCTGCATTTTGTAAGTAATTAAAAAGTGATAAGAAATTTTCTGGTTTGATAAAGCGACTGCAGCCATTCAATAGAATGCTTATCTTATTCTAGAGTTATCAAAAACGATTTTAATTGCGGAGGTTGCATTTTTAAATATGGACGATTAGCTTCTCAGTAAATGATATTAAATGTTTCGCATTTTAAAAGCTCTATCAATACGTTTAACATTTGGTAAGCATTTTATAATAAATAAATTGCCGAAGCTTAAAGGTACTTAAATTGTAACAAATATAACCTAAATAAGCCAACCAATTTAAGCGCAATTCCGTATTTATTTGTCCGTACGTTGAAAAAATGAGAAACTGATAAAGTTTTAGTTATGAATGTAATGATAGTGTTGCATATGTAAGCTTTCACATTAAATGACAAGTTTGTTGAGAAAAATGATGGATGTTTGCGTTAATAAGTTGGTACTTCTTATCGCTGATATGAAATTAAATATTTAGAGACTAAGTATATTTGCTAGTACACAGGACCGAGGGGGGGGGGGGGAAGGTGGTAAGTTGAAAACTGCCGTAAGAATATTTGCCGATTAAAAGTTATATTTCCTGAGTATAAAAATATCTAACTCGGTCGCTAAGATTTGCTAACTAGTTATAATAACATCTAAATTTGACGAATGATCAAACTAAATATCGGTAATAGATAGTGAGTGTCATACTCCCAACACCACCATCCCTTCTCGCTGGCTCCAATATTATATATCACTAATATGAAGTTGATAATTTATTGGCAATCTATAATATAATCCAATTTTATGGATGTTACTTATCTAGAATAATTTTTCCTATGTTGCTATTTTCAGCCTTTGAAATAGGGTTGTTAACCAATAAAATATTTCAAAAATTTCAAAAATTTTAGAATTAAAAAATGAAATATTTCTGGAAAAAATCCTTTAAAAGGGTATATACAATTAGTAATTATTTAGTTTTAGAATAATGCTCTTCCAAAACTTTTGGAAGTTAGGGTTAGGGTTAGGGCCCAAGAGGGGCGTTTTTCAATTGTAAAATACCTTTAGATGCACGTGTCTAGTCGTCTCGTTGCATCGACCTAGAGGAGTTTTCTGATAGATCTTGCGCTTTGGGCTCAGTTAATCGGTCGTTATCCATTGTAAACACGGTCTCTGCCGTTAGAAAATCGTTAACCAGGCGTTTGTGAGCTTTAACAACCATCCCTTTGAGTTTAAAAGGAAAGTTTCCCCAAAAGCCACTCGAGATGGAGGTACTCACGGAGGTTTGTTACGGTAACAACTCTGTGGTTTGCAATCTTCTTTCTTTCCGCATCGTCGCAAACGGATCGGCCGGTCTCTTAGGTGACGAAAAAACGTCTGATCTCTCGACTGGAATGCTAAACGGACTAAGATTAGTAGAGTTAGTACTAAGAGTCGCAACTGGCCGCCGTAATTTTCTTCGATGATGTCTAGCAAATTTCGTGACGTCGTTTTCAAAGCTCTAGGGTCGATTTTAACCTTCGACCTTAAAGTCGATTTTAGCCTTCGGTGTGGCTCTGTACAACTTTTGCGGTGAAAAAGGTTGCGCGGAGTTCTACAGTTGTATTTAGCCGACAGACGCTGGCAACGCAGAAACAGAATGACTCTTGGGCGGCGCAAACCGAGCGTTCAGCAAACTTGTCGCCTTTTTCGTCAAAGCGGACAATCTGCACGACAAACAAAGCTAACTTTCTCCTTTGCAACAGTTAGTCACTGGACGTTGGACGAGTGTGTACAGCTGTTTTGCGTCGAAAGCCGACCGGTGGCCGGATGCGACTCTTCTTTTCACTCGAAAATCAGAACCTGGCCATCAGTCGTGTATCACCATCGAATGCTTAATGTAGTGATTTCTCGAAACGACAAAAGCTTGTAAACGCTTAGAGTGCACATTCGAAAGAAGAAAATCCGGTTAAAAATGATTTCTTTTAATTTGATGAGACTACGCAGTTAAAATGTAAACCTTGAAAACACACCAGCTAAATAAATCCTAAAACAAACAGCTTCGCTGTACTGTTGCCTAATATGTTAACGGATGGCCAGGAACAACCTTGGTCTGTAATGAATGAGTTCGTTTTTCCATTCGATGCGCTAATTACTGCAGTTTTAAAAGTCACCTAAAATATAAGCTCATCTCTCCATTCAAGAAAAACAAGCATCAGAGTTTCGGAAAGTTTGTATGCACGACACCACCATCGATGATACTTAAACAAACAGAAAATGAATTGCAAAACAGAACCACTGAATTCCAAAACATAACAACGGACAGCTTGTAAAAAGCATGGTGATGAGCTTCTTCAATCCAATTAAGGAGCCAAGCATCACAGTTTCGGCAATGGTGCTCGTGCAAATCAGCAAACTACGATACTTAATCATCAGTTCAACTTTTCATTCAAGGAATTAAGCATCTAAAATCAGAAAAATAAAAAGAAGGGCTCTTTGTTAGAAGTTCTTCTTTTTATTTTTCCTCAATTTCTAATTCTTTTCTCTTTTTTCTTTTTTTATCTATTTTGTTCGTTTAATTTAATATAACAGGCGTTTTAGGTCGTTTCTGTAACTAACTCTGAAATATTTTTTAACACTTTAAATTGTAATAAATATTTGAACAGAAGAAAATACTTTTCGTAACGTTAAAATGTAATAAGAACATTTCATCTTAACAAAATACACTTGTAAAAATAGTTTCACTTTTAAAGTTTGTTGTTTTTGTCTTTTAATTTAGTGAATCGCAATTTGGATTTTCTTCGGCGCACATCTACTTTAGTTGCTTTTTCTTAAGGAAAGGTCACCAGAATTTTTTTACACAGCTCCTGCAGCATAATCTTTAACAAAATATTCTTTTGAAAATTTTTACATTGAAATAAACAAAAGCCATTTGCGTAAATAGAGATAAATTAGAAAATAAAAAGTGCATAAACGCCTCGCTACTTTGATGAAGAAGAAACGGATGACTGGATGCAACTTTTTAAATTCGTGTGCTATCTCTTTCAATTAAGGTACTTTTTGAAAATTTTTTCAAAGAAATGTTAGCGTAGTTTTCCTTTTTTAAACTTAAATCATGTTTAAAGGTAGTTTTTGAATGCTTTTTCAAAGAAATGTTAGCGTAGTTTTCATCTATTAAATCCAAATCATGTTTAAAGGTAGTTTTTGAATATTTTTTCAAAGAAATGTTAGCGTAGTTTTCCTTTTTTAAATTTAAATCATGTTTAAAGGTAGTTTTTGAATATTTTTTCAAAGAAAAGTTAGCGTAGTTTTCCTCTTTTAGATCTAGCTTATTTTTAAGGTAGTTTTTAAATAATTTTTCAAAGAAGTGTTAGCGTAGTTTTCATCTTTTAAATCTAAATCATGTTTAAAGGTAGTTTTTGAATATTTTTTCAAAGAAAAGTTAGCGTAGTTTTCCTCTTTTAGATCTAGCTTATGTTTAAGGTAGTTTTTAAATATTTTTTCAAAGAAAAGTTAGCGTAGTTTTCCTCTTTAAGATCTAGCTTATAATTCAGGTAGTTTTTGAATATTTTTTCAAATATAAATTAGCAAAGTTTAGCTTATTTAGCATGACATCACAAAATACTAAACTCAAAAAGGCAAGATAAAGTATAAGATAAACGTAAAATAAGATATAGATGAAACAAATGTTAGGCTGCATAAAATCAAAAACTGCATTGCCTATCATAAACACAAATGTCTAGTGAGAGCTTTTAAAGTTCGTTCTTTTCGTCTTTTAATTTGGTACATCGCGATTAGAATTTTCTAAGACGCACATGGCTCTCAGTTGCTTTTTTCTTAAGGAAAGGTCACCAGAGTTTTTTTACGCAGCTCCTGCAGCATAATCTTTAACAAAATACTCTTTTGTATATCATTACATAGAAATAAACAAAAACCATTTGCGTAAACAGAGATAAATTAGAACGCAAAAGTGCATAAAAAGCCTCGCTACTTTGCTATAGAAGAAGTGGATGACTAGATACAACTTTGTAAATTCGTGCACTATCTCAATGGATTAAGGTATTTTTCAAAAGTTTTTTAAATGGAAAAATAGCGTAGTCTTCCTCTTTTAAATCTAGCTTATGTCTAAAGCAGTTTTTGAATAGATTTTCGAAAAGAAAGGTTAGCGTAGTTTTCCACTTTTAAGTTTAGCTTAAGTAGCATGACAAAACAACACACAAAAAGACAAGATAAAATATCAGATAAACGTAAAATAAAATATAAATGAAACCAAAGTTAGGCTGCATAAAAAACCAACAACTTAATAATCTACTAGGCATGTTTAAGTTGAATTAAGTAAAAATCTTTGCGCAAATTTGGGTAAATAAGAGAGTAAAAATCCATAAAAAGCCCCGATACTTTGCTGAAGAAGAAGATGACTATATGCAACTTTTTAAAATTGTGAGCTATCTATATCGATTTAGGTCCTTTTTGAGTACTTTTTCAAAGAAAAGTTAGCGCAGTTTTCCCCTTTTAAGATTAGATTATGAAGCTTGACATAACAAAACACAAAACTAACAAAGGCAAGATAAAATATTAGGTGAACGCAATATAAAATATATATGAAACTAAAGTTAGGCTGCACAAAATAAACGGGTAACAATGCTCTACTATGTATGTTTAAATTGAACTAAATAAAATCCTTTGCGCAAATATAGGTAATGTTAGAGATAAAAAGTGCATAAAAAGCCTCGCTACTTTGCTGTAGAAGAAGTGGATGACTAGATACAACTTTTCAAATTTGTGTGCTATCTCTATCGAATAAGGAAGTTTTCGAAAGTATTTTCAAAGCAAAATTAGCGTAGTGTTCCTCTTTTAAATCTTGATTATGTCTAAGGTAGATTTTGAATAGTTTTTAAAGAAAGGTTAGCGTAGTTTTCCTCTTTTAAGTTTAGCTTATGTAGCCTGACATCACAAAATACAAAGCTCAAAAAGACAAGATAAAGTGTAAGATAAACGTAAAATAAAATATAGATGAAACTAAACTTAGGCTGCATATAAATTCAACAACAGAATATTGTACTAGTTATGCTTAAATTGAACTAAATAAAATGCTTTGCGCAAATATAGATATGTTAGAGAGTAAAAGTGCATAAAAGCCTCGCTACTTTGTTAAAGGTAGTTTTTGAATAGTTTTTCAAAGAAAGGTTAGCGTAGTTTCCTCTTTAAAGTTTAGCTTATGTAGCTTGATATCACAAAACACAAAACTCTAAAAGGAAAGGTAAGATAAAAGTTATTCGTAAAATAAAATGTAGGTGAAATAAATGTTAGGCTGCATAAAATAAAAAAAAAATCATAGCATAATAATCTTCTATATATGTTTGGATTGAATTAAATGAATTCCTTTGCGTAAATGTAAGCAAACTAGTGAGAAAAAGTGCATAAAAAGCCTCGCTACTTTGTTGTAGACGAAGTGGATGACTAGATTCAGTTTTTTAAATTTGTGTGCTATTTCTATCGAATAAGGTAATATTCGAAAGTTTTTTCAAACCAAAAATAGCGTAGTGTTCCTCTTTTAAATCTAGATTATGTCTAAGGTAGATTTTGAACAGTTTTTCAAAGAAAGGTTAGCGTAGCTTTTCTCTTTTAACTTCAGCTTATGTAGCTTGACATCACAGAACACAAAAAGATAAAGCAAAATAAATGACAAACGCAAAATGAAATATAGATGAAGCTAAAGTTAGACTGCATAAAAAGCCAACAACATAATAATCTACTAGGTATGTTTAAGTTGAATTAAATAAAATACTCTGCGCAAATATAGGTATGTTAGAGAGTAAAAGTGCATAAAAAGCCTCGCTACTTTGTTAAAGGTATATTTTAAATAGTTTTTCAGAGAAAGGTTAGCGTAGTTTTCCTCTTTAAAGTTTAGCTTATGTAGATTGACATCACAAAATACAAAACTCCAAAAGACAAGATAAAATATAAGATAAACGTAAAGTAAAATATAGATGAAAGTAAAGTTCGGCTGCATCTAAAACCAAAAACATAATATTCTACTAGTTTTTTTTAAATTGAACTAAATAAAATCCTATGCGCAAGCATAGGTAAGTTAGAGAGTAAAAGTGCATAAAAAGCCTCTTTACTTTGCTGAAAAAGAAGATGAATAGATGCAACATTTTAAAATCGTGAGCTGTCTCGATCGGTGTAAGGTAGTTTTTGAACATTTTTTCAATGAAAAGTTTGCCTAGTTTTCTTCTTTTAAGTTTAGATTATGTAGCTTGACATCACAAAACACAAAAAGGCAAGATAAAATACAAGGTAAACGTAAAATAAAATAGAAGTCAAACAAAAGTTAGGTTGCATAAATACAAAAACTGCATTGCCAAAAATAGAATTTGTTGCCTAGAAAGACCTTTTAAAGTTTGTTTCTTTCGTCTTTTGACTTAGTGAATCGCGATCTGGTTTTTCTTAGGCGCGTTTGTTTCTTAGTTGTTATTTTTGTAAAGAAACTTTATTCAGACTTTTTTTTTATGCAACTCCTTTAACATTATTTTTAACAAAGTATTCTTTTATACGTGTTTACATTGAAACAAAACCCTTAGCGTAAATAGAGATAAATTAGAGAGCAAAAGTACATAAAAAGCCTCGCTACTTTGCAGAAAAAGAATTGGATGGCAAGATGCAACTTTTTAAATTCATGTGCTTTCTCTTTCGTTTAAGGTACTTTTTGAATATTTTTTCAAAGAAAAGTTTGCGTAGTTTTCCTCTTTTAAGTTTAGCTTACGCAGCTTGACATCACAAAACGCTAAAACAAATAAGGCATAATGAAATGCAAGATAAACGTAAAATTAAATAGAAGTGAAACAAAAGTTAGACTGCATAAAAAAAAAAACAAGCAAAAAAAAACATATACTTCTATGTATGTTTACATTGAACTAAATAAAATTCTTTGTGTAAATATATGAAAAAATAGAGAGTAAGAGTTCATAAAACAGCTTTATTCTGTTTTCTTATTTACTTTTTTTTTTTTTTGTTGACCTTATTGTTTGCAATGATAGCAATAACTGGTTTTTGAAAGATTACGTAACTGGCATTGGCTAACTTCTGCTTTGTTTTCCTTCGTTCTTGGCTGAGTTGATCATGAAAAAAAATAAAACCATGTTCATTTTTCTAATTCATAAAAACCATTAACAGTTTCTAAGTGTTAGAGATGATAACAAGCTGTGCATGATTTCTAACGGTCATGTTTCTAACTTTATCATTAGAAATCGGGTAGACACAACTTTCTAAAAGTGCACTTAGCAATGATGGCTAGATTTTATTAACAGTTAACCATCTGAAATTGTGCAAGAAGAGGTTTGTGTTTATATATGTTTGTATAAATTAGGTTTTACATTACCGATGAGTTCTTGAGTGAAAGATAGCATTTCCAACTTGATTTTTTTTCTTCTAGGATCTTTTACTTCTAAAACATAATCAGTTTTAGTATCATTCACTTGTATAAACATTTAAGCAATCACAGAATTAGTCCTGCAACAAATACATACACACTTCTGCGTTGTTGTTTTTTTTTTTTTTGTATTTGTTTTTAGTGCTTTAACAATAACAATAGGGCAAGGAGTTGATTAGGGCATTTTCATTTTTTGAAAGCGTGTTGAGATTTGCATTAAAATCAAAAATCAAAAAGAATTTACCTCTGGATGTACTGGCAAGACTTTGGCTAAATAGACTACCAACAGATTGAAGAGCATAAGGTGAGAGCTGCTTTGCAAGAACAGTACCAGCCTCTTGGACTGGAACAGCTGAAACTGGATCAGATGAAAGAAACAAACTGGTTTTGGCCAATGTTTGCTGAAAAGCAACAAGGCTAGGAGTCAGAGGAACAGAAAAGACCTCTTTTGAAGGACAGAAAGCGACTTGCTGAGAAGGAGAAGCAGAAACAGGTTTGGCAACCACTTGCTCACTAAAGTAAACTGGAGAAAGTTTTTCATGGTATTCAATAAAATCCGGTTCATCAGGAAATAATGTTAATGCAAGAGGAGAACTAGCTGTGTCATCAGGAACAGCTAAAGTCTGATCTACATCCGTGCAAACAGCTTGTTCGTTAGGAACTAGTTCTGCAAGAGCAGGGGATAGCTGAAGAACTGGGCCAGCGAATGTTTGTTCAGATGGAACAGACGAAACAAGAGTTGAGGTAGGTTCACACAAGAAATCTACGGCATGTTCGTTGCTGTCCTCTAAAGGAACATTGTTTTCTACAGCTGGAGCAAACAGAACCACTGTGGTACAGCTAAAAGTAGCAGAATATTCTTCAGAGTTAGAACCGGAGTCTAAATCTCCCTCAAAGATGTCCTCAACCTCATAAAAACCGTACTCCTCTGCATTAGTTCGGAGCCAGTCCATCACATCCTTCTCCTTCTTTGGTGGTCTCTCAGACTTTTCAACAGTCAAAGACTCTACGACTCCGAAGGACTGTCAGATGCCCAGGGCAAAGCGCAACTCCTCTGCAGCGTTTCACTGGGACACATAAAAGCTATCCATTATGTTCCTGCTGTGCTTCATGTAGAGTGTAGCAAACCGCTTGCGATCTTCTTTGCTGTTGTTGGCAAAGTAAGTGGCTATCGAACCGCGAATGCAAGTGGGAGTAAGACGCTTCATGGGAATGTTTACTTGGCTTTTTCTGAAGCAGGACGTCAGGCAAGAGGAGATTGCAGAGGAACCCATCTGGTAAACAGGCACTCTAGTTGCACCGAGTGTCACACATTCGTCTTTGTTGGGTCTCATCGATGGAAAAAGGGGCCTGTAGCAGTCGCTCAACTCCAAAACAGTCTTGGTGTCTGCAGCCATGTAGTGAGAGTCGTTGACAAGAAGGTCTCTGTATCTCAGCAAATAAATATCGATCAACACTTTCAAGTCGTTCGGCACTAGAATGTTTATGGCTCCGTGCTTGTATGCTGTTTTGTAGCGCTCTTGCACAATGCAATATCCACACTCACTCTTCTCAGCCGCCGTGTAGTCTCTAATGCTTAAAAGTGCAATGTTAGACTTTCTTAAACTGTTAATTACATGACAGAGAAATTAATGACAGAGAGCAGAAGATGGTTTCGTAGAGACACAGCATTGTCTCTAGTTGGTGTAAGAGACGGCTTTCTAATCGATTCCACTAACTCTCTTACTTATGCAGACTTGCCATATTCGGTCAGCAAACTGGCATTGATGATGTTGGTGCATTTTTTGCTTTTCACAAGGCTTCTCCTCAAAGAACGAAAGGGCCTCAGCACTTTTTGTAACTCCTCCACCTTGCAGCGCAAACGTCGGATGGCCTCATGAGAAAGTCCGAAATAGACGTTTCTGGCTTCACTGAAACGAAACAGGAGACAAAGGTAGACGAGGCGGTTGTACAACGTGTGACAAGACATGACTTTTGTTTGGTCAAGTTCACTCAGCTTGGAATTGAGCTGAATGTTTTTAATGTGCATGGAAAAGTATCTATCCTCCAAAACGTTGGAATTGGTGAGAACGTTCGGGCGCAGCGTCAGCGTGCTGTCACAACATGTCAATATTTCCACAACTGCATTTTTGTAGATCTTTGTGACGAAGTGTTGTTGTTGGCTAACACAATCCACTTTTCAAAATCTCTGAAGAGCTCATCTGCTGACTGGTAATAAAAGTGAAAAGCATCTTTGTCCAGCTGAAACAAGAGTCTCTTATCTTCTGTCAAGACGGAGGAGTTGGAAACCAAGTGCTTTAAGGAATTAAAATCAGAGTCTAGGACGGATTCGGCTTTCAGCTCTTTGTTTTCTACAGAGGTGCATTGGTTTGCAGAAGGAGCCTCGGACGAACCAGCAACTGGTGAGGGCAAGCTTGAAAGAGGATCAGAGGAATGAACCGGAGAAGAAAAAGACGAGGAAGGCCCAGGAACAGAGGATGCAGAGCCTGAATCAGACGCTTGTTCAGCTACTGGCTTAATACCAAAGAAGGCAGGTCGAATAAATTGGGCGACATAGAGCTTCTCGTTGTCGTATCGCTTTGCCTCTGCAATCTTTTGTTTGATCGTCTTGGAATCGTAGAAATGAGTCTCTTTCAAGTGTATGTCCAGTCGGTCGTAATACTTCCAACATTGCAAACAGGGGTAAGGTTTTGGACAGCCGGACTTGCGATCGAGACGAGCATGCTGAAACTTCCTGACCATTGCAGAGTAAAAGATGGAAGCTTCATCCAAAGTCCAAGAATGATCTTTTTTAGTCAAGTGTTTTTTAATGCTTGTGGACGAATGTTTGCACAAAGGCATCGGACAACTAACAGCGTACCTCTTCTAGGTACCATAGAAAGGTACAACCCTGTTTACGGACCCACACGCTGCAACTAATACGGCCCTGACTTTGTTTTTGAGCTTTAAGTCTCTCTGTTCTTGTGACTGCCTTCTTTTCTTTTTTTTTCCTTTAAAGTTTGGAGAAGAAGCAACTACAGAGTTGTTTTCTTGTGAAGAAGACATGTTCAGGTGTTTGTTTGCAACAGTTTAAGCTAAAAAAAAAGAAAACAGTTAGTGAGAGTTTTTTATCTTCTGCCTGCATCCAAGTTTGTTTCCTATATTTTAACATAGGTTTGATTCCTATATTTTAACATTTTACAAGTTTTAGTAGTTAATGCTGTAAAATTAGCAGTTTAATAAAAACGAAGACAGCAAAGTCAGCATCATTTATAATAAATTATATAAAAAAATATTGAGCAGCTTTCACTGAAAATGTATCTTTTGCCAATGCATTTAATTTATCTTCATCAAACTCTCATTCTCAATCTGATTTTTTCAAAGAAATGTAAGAGGATAGTGAGAGTTATATTTCAAAGTGTTCACACAATGCTTCCCTAACGATAACTGTAAGTTCAAGTGGTCATACTCACTTTAATTTCTCAGAAGAAACAAATCCGTTTGAAAGTTCAAACTCAGAAAATGAAGATACATGTTTAATTAAGCAAGCTGTGCATGAATTTTTATCAGCTCCTACTAAATGGGTAGTAAAATACAAAATCCAAAGAGAGTATTTTAATGAGTTGTTAAACTTGAAACAAATTAGTGGTTGTTTTCATCAAGAAGGCATTCCAAAAGATTCTCACGCTTTACTTTTTATGCCTCGTAATGTAAATGTTGATAAATGTAATAGAAAATATGTTTACCTTGGACTACGAAGCTGGTATTTTATTACTTTTTCAAAGAAGCACTGAAGAAAATAGGTCTTTTGAAGTGAGCATAAATATTGACAGCTTACCTGTACATAAGTCATCAAACTTACTCTTTTGGCAGGTGGGTTTTGGCAGCATGGAATTTCTAATAATGACATTGGATTGCCATTTCCTGTTCGCTCATCTATTTGTGATGCACCTGCACAAGCATTTATTAAACATGTAGCGGGACACACAACAAAGTTTGGTCGTGAAAGATATTCAATAGAAGCAACAAGAGAAAATCATGGAATATTTTATTTAAAAAGTGGTAGAAAATTAAGAACAGACATAGTTTTAGGTGTTTAGCTGATTTTACTCCAGATAGAAAATATAAGCAATGCTTACCCATAATATATACATTTTTTAGTTCAACAGTTTTAGTCAAATCACATCTAAAAGCAAGCGCTCAGTGCTATGACAGACGTAACAATATTTTAAGTTCAACATCATTTGTTGACATTTAATCTCTGTATTCACCTCGTCATTAAGTTCATAAAGTTTTAGCTACAAATAATGATTTAAAGAATCAATAACAGGTTAAAATAGATAGATAGGACAGTAGCTTAAAGGAAACTAACCTCTGCCATCCCTGCACTTTCAGTTTGCAAACTGACAGTTGCAAACAAGTAGACGCTGTATTTTGAAACGTTTGACAGCATGGTTGTTAGAGTTTTTTTGTGAGGTGGTTATGATACATCTCAAGAATAATAAAGTAAGAGTGAACAAAAAAATTTCATAATAAAGCCAAAACATAACTAATTATCAAGTAAAAAAGCAATCTGGTATTTTTTTATTAGGAGTACTGCTCTTATGGGTATAGTTTAAAAAAGCCTTTTTTTAAAGCACACCCATTAGAGTTGAGGAGCTCAAGAAATTAACTCTTCATTTAACTCAATATTTGTAAGCTTATTGAGGTCACCTAATTTTAACTTTAGTTAACAAAAATCGTAATTTATTCTGTTTTCAGCTCATTTTTCATTTCATATGAAGTTTTGTATAAACCTTAACAATTCTACTCTTTATTTTTACGACTTGTTGAACTTAGTTGTTGTTGAAATTACTTGTTCCCTATAAAATCGACGCTGATAATCTTAATTGAAACTCGGATATTTTTCCCCCTTAATACTTTCCGCCCCTGAAAGTGCAACAAGAATTCAAAAGTGATAGAATTTTAACATAACAGTCGCTAATACTTCGGTTTTCTTTGGGAGATACTTGAAGAAATATTTTACTATAATAAGGGGGGAAGAGTGAAGGTTGCTTGTCACATCTTTTACATTTTTAGACTGATTTCAGTTTATTTTTAAGTAAAACAATCCAAGTTTTGCGCAAAAGTACTTTAATTATTAGCGGTATTGCAACGTTTCATTACGTTTAAATAAAGCGTTTTGCTGTAAAAACATTTCTAAAAGACCTCTTCTGTTTAACAACCAACTCCACCTGCGGGGTCGGTTGTCACACAGTGTGGAGTTGGTTGTCGCTATTCTTGGTTTTATTGGATTATAATCAGTTAATGTGTATTTGAGTTAATTTTATAAATACAATTATGATTACAAATGAAATTATAAATTTAATAAACTTAATTTTGTATATATAATTCTTTTACATTGAAAATATTTTAGCAGTTTTGAATTTTTGAAACAGGTTGCGAGAAAACTTTGAAATACCTCATATATAGTTATTAGAAATTTAAACTTTTAATAATTATTTTTGAGATATTATTTAATTTAGGTTTTGGGTATTTTGGTTACTTTATTTGCATCTTGGTACTTAGTTTTTCTTTTCTCGCTCTTACAATTCTCTCTTTGAAAAAGTTTGATGGCTGTGTTAAACTTTAATCAAAACTATAATCAAAACTTCGAAACATTTTTCAATGCTTTAAAGTATAAAGCTTCTGGAAAATTCACTACATTTAGATCAAAAATAAACTTTAACTTTTCGCTTCAAAGAGTAAATCTGCTGAGTTTTAAAAAATAATTAAAACAAATTGTTTATCGTATTTGAACTTTATCAAAATTGAGCATTCTTAATTTGTTTTATCAAATAATCTTAAATCATTTTGAATGTCTTAAACCTTCATAAGGAAAAAAGTATGATGGTAAACTGCTATGTATTTATGTTTTGTTGAATGAAAGTATGCAATTATACTTTCTTAGTCTTTTTTAATAAATAACATTTATTTTTGCAAATTTATAATAGTGATTCTATATAAAAGAAAAACAGCTTACCTCCTCCTTTCTTGAAATTTTTATTACTGATTATTCGCGGTTAAGTTTGAAAGTTTGAAATTTCAACTTAACTTAATCTCCCGCTTGTTCCAAAGTGAAGGCTTTTCAAACATCAGACTAAAAAGGTCTTACGAATGTGTTTTTATTACATTAAAACTCTTACATAGCTTGAAACGAACATTTAATGCTTCAGAGTTAGTGTTATTAGGCCTCCTTTCTATTTAAGTCAGAAATAATGAAGATTGGGTCACAATGAAGCAAACGTAATATTTTCAAGTGATGTTTTCAACTGTTTTTGTTATCAATAAAGTTAATCACAAAAGTAGTCTGACGTGTTAAAGTTGTGTTTTCGTGTTAAAGTCTGACGTGTTAAAGAAATTGTTGAGAATATTTGCCATTCCTTGGGTTCATAACTAATGTTATAGTTTGCAATCTTTTTCTCTCTTTGTCACTCTCTGTCACATGGTTTTGTGGATCGGAACACACGTTGGGTCCCTTATTACTTTCTTCAGTTATCCAATTTTCATTAAAAATTAATTGCTTTTTAAGTCAATATCAAGCTTTTCGTTACATAACGAGTCCTTTTTCAATTCAAAAAGTATCACGTCCCTAATACTAAGCTTGAAACAAAGCGACATGCTTTTCAAAACAAAATTTTTTAAAACAAAATTTTTTAATTTCACTCAAGAGGAAAATACAGAAACTCTGAAGAAATCTCACACTTTACTCACGAAACTGTTTGTTCATATTTTGAGTAGTGATTACTTCTAGAACTTCTAAAATACAATTTCAACAGTGCTAAAATAGTGTTCAAGATAGAATAACATAAAAATCAAAAAAAGAAATTTCAAATTTTTCTTTTATGGTGAAGCTTATGTTACATTTAAATAAAATATAAGCCTATGAAAGCAGTGGTGCAAACGGCTGGTCAGCGGGTCAAAGTTTCTTAGTCCACAAAATGCTTTAAATTTCAGAAAAAAGTTCTAATACGAAAGCAATTCACAACACCTTTTTAGAAACTGCTTCACATGTATACTACATTTCTTTACATGTTATATTCTGAAGTTTTAGAAATTTAGAAGCTTTTCAATCATCGACTGTTTCAATTATCGTCACACAAGCGAAGTTTTGGTGAAAGCAAAAACGATTTTTTGATTTAGGCTTTTTTATGTCATTAAGACTATTTCGCAACGTAGTGTTAACATGTTTTGTAAGTTTTACTTAGCGCAAAGTGTTGTAATAGTATGTCATCTTGTTTTTAATTCAGAAGGGAAATTAAGATTGAAAATTGAGTATGCTACTTTTCAAACACCAAAACCTATTGATTCTCTGAAAAAACGGCCAAAACATTTTTTTAGATCAAAAGTTTGGATTTAATGGAGTTTTCCTTAATTCATTAAGTTTTCTTAATTTGTTCAAACAAAAACCAGATTTCATTTGGAGAAAAGTCACAACCTTGTTAAATCAATGTTGTAGATATTCAATCCCAATTCGGAAAACGTTTAAAAAATTATGACAAGTTTTCCTGGTCTCACAGCCTAAATTTAAAAAACGCATTCGTATTTTCAATAATTCGATTATCACTTAAAAGTTCTTTTTTATAATAAAATATTCTAATAAAAAAAAATCAAACTCATTGTTTTTCTGTTAGTAATCTTCTTTTGACAACTTTTAAGTTAAAGAAAAAGTTTGTTTTAAGTAAAAAATGATTTTTTTTACTCAATTAAAAGAAGGATATTCGTAAACAAATAAGCAACTGCTCGACAAGCTGGCTCCAACATGAGTTAGCTGATTCAGCTCAGCATAAATAGATTAAGTTATTCTCAGCATAATAGAAATAGTTATTCATAAGTAAATTACATGAAGGGAGATAACTATGGTGAAAATAATGAAACATCACCATCTTCCTACGCCGTAAGTATGCTGAGCTGATTCAGCAAACTCATGCTTTTCGAGCAGTAACTAATTTGTTTATGAGTATCTTTCTTTTAATTAAGTAAAAAAAGATTTTTTTACTTAAAAAGAATCTTTTTTTTACTTATTGATAAAGCTCGCGGCCACTGTTATTCTTTTAAAATTAACGAGGTGCCACGCAATTTAAAGCTGTGTATCTATCTTTTTAAAACTAAGGTGATAGTAATTTCCACAACCTTAGAGACTATGATGGCTGTCTAATTATTTCTGCGCTTTTGAATATCAGGAGAGGTAAGTGCATCCTAAATAACATAAAAAAATAATGGCCTTCAGCGTTAGACAGTTTGTTAGTTTGATAAACCATTGAAGGAAGCTTTCTATAGTCAGCTGATTCAAGTTTACATCACAAACGAAACACTCAACATTGAATGTAAAAAAACTACAGTAAGTGGTTGAATGTTTGGAACACATTCGCATTCAAAACGCTTGGTGATTACCACGACAAATGAAAAATGATGTATTCCTACTCGTTGATATTTTAAAAAATTTAGAAAAAAATCTATTATCTTGATTCTACTATTAATGTGTTCTTGGCTAACAAGTAATGAGATGTACTCATCAAAAAGCTAATGACAGACATTGACATGCAGTTGTTTATTGAAAAAAACCTACATGGTGAAATCTCGATGGTATCAAAAAGGTTTACTATGGCCATTAATTTACAGTGGTTGCAGTATGACAGCTTATAATTGAATCTTAAATCTCGTGAGAAGTAATCTTTACGGGTGGGTCATAAATGAGTTGCTACTAGTAGGAGGGTTCCTATGAGTTAATTTTAATCTTACCATTAATGAGATATTGGCTACTCCTGATAATGCAGAACATGGCTGATAAAAATTATCCTGAACAGTTGCATGATGCTCATTGTGGCTACTACAAAGATGATTGTATCACCACCGGAGACTATGGGAATAATCTAATTTTAGGTGAACAGGCTGCAGCCGCTTTACAATTCGATCTGGTTGTGACTCAGTATCCGGTGGGACAACCATCAGATAATCTATTACCACTAAATTGATTGCGTCGATAGTTTTTTTTTTTTTAATAAGGTCTAATTAGTATCATCTTTTATATCCCACAATTATGCTGGTCTGATTCAGTAAGCTCCTGTGGAACCATTCCAACTTATACTGTGAAAACATGGAAACTTGTCAAACATCAGATAGGCGACAACCTTTTTTCGCATGATATTCATTTTAATTTCTAACACAAATATATAAAATGAATACCATTGAAAATCACTACTTTACCGAACCACGATATGCTAAAATGTAAAAGAATGTAATCGGAGTTAATTGATATCAAAGCCTAAAAAAGATTAAAACAGTTTATATCATAAACTATGCTTATATAATTTACATATCCTCTGCTGAAAAGTTAAATAAGTGAGAATCTTTTAAAGTGAGGGTTTCTTTTTTTTTCAAAACAGGGTTCAAATGAATTTGATTATTATAAAAGAATAAAAGAACATAATATTAACTTTAAGTTTAAAATACAATTTGTATTGTATTTTTAACTCAGGTTTACATCATAAAGTGCTTTTTTGAAAGAATGAATTGATATTAAAAGAAAGTTCATATTATGTTCTTATAAAAGAACATAATATGAACTTTAAGTTTAAAGTTTGGTTGTTTGTATTTTAAACTTTAGTTTACATCATTAAACTTTTATTTGCCAACTTTCACAAAACTTTAAAAAAAAAGTTTGCAAAATTAAGGTGGTTCACCTATAAAAAAAAAGGCACAAAATTCAAAGAAAATAGTTTTTTCTATATTGGATGATTTTTGTAAAAAATTTATTCAGCTTTCTTATTGTGAAAAAAAAAGTTTAAAATATATTTTAGTTTTTTTGTTATTAAACAAAATCTTGTACTATGTATTTTTAAAACGCATAGCAACGCACATAGCAACATACTGGCAACCAAAAAATTATTTATATCATCCTATCCTTAACTCATTTAAATTATATTTTTTGAAATATGAATGTTATGTATACTTTGCTTTATTTGTTATGCAAATTATGAACACTTTTAGTCATGGTTTCAAGTAACAAAAGCACATTTTTTAAGATTAAAAATAAGGCTTTCAGCTGTTCTTTGAGTTGCTTTGAGTTTCATATCAGCTTAATATATATTTGTTATACAAACGTTTCATGCTAGGAATATGGAGATTGTGAAACTTTCTAAAAAACAGAACTTTGTGCGTTTAAAAAAGAAAAAGTTTCATGGAAATCAATTCACAAAAGCAAAAAGGCAGAATGTTGTATCTGTTCAACACGAGGTAGCCTCTTCAATTGAAAGAAAATTAGTTACAAAAAAATATCAATGCAATGACACAAACAAAAGTATTAATAGCAATGAAAATTATTTATGTATTGTAAACTTTTGGAATTTAAAGATTCTAGTATCACTTCTAAAATGCCCTGAGTGTAACAGTACAATAACGTTAACAGATAACCTAACATCTCGAAAGGCTTTTTGCCATTTATTCAAAATTAGTTGTACTTGTTGTGATTGGAATGAGTCTTCATACACATCAGTGAAGTGTTCAACTACAGATAAGTCTCAAGGAAAAACTGTGTTTGAAATAAACCTACGTGCTGTTGTTGCTTTTCGTGAGATAGGAAAAGGTTTCAGTGGAATGGAGAAATTTACAAAATGCATGAATATGTTTAGTATGACAAACAATTCATTTAATTACTTACAAAAAAAAAATTGCAAAGGAATATAAAAATGTAGCCATTATATCCATGAAAAATGCAGCTTGTAAGGAAATAGACTTTAATAATGAACCAATAAGAAGATGTATTAAAATTGATGGTGCTTGGCAAAAAAGAGAATATGTTTCATTAAATGGTTACATGTCTGGAATCATTGCAGACAAATGTGTTGATGTAGAAGTACATTCTAAGTTTTGTTGGGTATGTAAAATGTGGGAGAGTCGTAAAGGTTCTTTGAAATATAAAACTTGGAAACTATATCATAGTTGTTCAATCAATCATTTAAAATCTTCTCGTTCTATGGAAAGTGCTGGTGCGATAAACATTTTCAGTCGTTCCATTGAAAATTATATCATTTATGATAGATATCTTCAGGGTGTTAACTAGCTGATGGCACCGCGTATAACGCGGAATTCCTAATTTTTAATATTTCCCAAAAGTTCATAAAATCATTTAAAAAAAACGACCTTTAATTAACAGAATTAGATTTTAAGTGTTACGCAAGAAACGCAGAAATACTTAGTAAACGAAGAAAATAATTTAGTTGATGGAAAACAATTACTTTCAAATTTATTATCAAGTCGAAAAAATGCGACTAAATATTTTAGGTAGAGATCGTCCATCAACATTGAATACAAAAAATAATGTAGCAAGCTGTTTGAAAGATATTTTAAAACGGATAGAAATGGGAAATCGAAGTTGTCTATTAATTTAATCGTTCTTCAAAACCCTGATGAATGTTAATTTATTTTAAAGATGTAAACAGATTTATTTGATTTATATTTCTTTTTTTATCGTAAGTTCTTTATCCAATGTACAATAAAAAAAGTCTGAAGATGATAGAAGTTGTAACAAAGTAAAAATATGATGGAGGAAACCCATTAGAAAATGAATTTGTTTTGATAAAATGAATGAAGTTAGAAAATGAATGAAAGTTTGTTCGATTAAGTGTAAAGTTAGTAAAAATTTTTTTACAGTCGGAAAATTAAAATCGTGAAAATTCAGATAAAGACCCTTCGGACAAGTTTTAAATAAACTAGGAAAAAGTAACCCGTAATACGGGTTATGGTCGGTCTGTTAATTTATGGTGGCTGTTTTCCACAATTTAAAGTTGCGAAACCATTACTAATACCCTTTTAGAAAAACGCCTTCAAATTTAAAAAATTAAATCATCTGTAAAATTAAAATAAAAAGTATGCGGAGGTAAAATAATTTACCAATTATTTAACATTATTTGAGAAATTTAAAACTGACATATGTCATATCAGTGTAAGGCAGAACCATTTTCCTCGACATTACTAAGTTCAAAACCATACGTTTTTAGTTACTGACAGAAAATAATAAAACTTCATCATGCTTTAAACTGACGAAAAAAGCTAGATTTTTGTTATATTTTTTATAACAAGAACTTAAATTATTAAGAGTAATATAAAGCGAACGTTAATTATACATGAATTATTAATTTTTTGGTATCCCCTTGATACATGTTTCTTTAAAAAAGGAAATCGTCTTTAAAACGTTAAATGCACACAACTAAATAAATCAAAAATAACTGAACATTTGACCATTACTACTTATGGCACTAATCTGACCATTTTTATATATGGCCTCTTTGTTTCAACAGTTTTTAATAAACGATAGTTTGCTACCATTTACTAAAAATTCCTTTCGTTACTCGAAATTCAATTCTCTTAAATATTTTGACACTAATAAAGGACCTCCCTTTCCCGTTTTTGCCTTATTGGTGGTCAAGAGAATAGAGCTATTTTTATTAAGAGTAATCAAGTTTTTAATGAAGACCTTTTACCAGAATAATAAAATGTGAAACAATGATTTAAGAATTTAACATATATAAGAATTTTTCTTTCCTCAAAATTAAGCTAATTAATTAGTTAAACACCTTATAAAATTTAAGTAACTCGATATTTGACAAATGCGCAAAACTACAATATTCACCCCCCGTTTAAAAAGATCCCCTAAGTTACGTACAACAAATATTATTAGGCATAAAATAGAGAAAATTTAAAAAAATTGAACTAATTGCATATATTTATATCATTTTAACTGACAAAAATTTACAATAAAAGATAATCAGGTTTTCTTTTTATAAATCGTATAAATGCGTCAATCGTAAATCTTAAAAAAAAAAACAAACCATATAAAAACTGAAAATCGATTTACCTATTTATAGTAACCTATTTTGACATGGCAGTTAATATAAACATTTATCGAAAATGTAACTATAAAATCTGTTTCGAAGTGCAAACGATAAATAATACTAAAATAAATTAAAAAAAAAAAAAAATCAAATTAAGATATACACTGCATTTTTAGCATAATGTTGGCTTTTAGTAAATAAATAAAAGCAGTAAGTTCCAATAATGAAACTACCTATTATTCATTTTTAACAATAGACACCAACGTGAAGGTAAGCCAAGCAGTCTATCAACACAAAACATCACAACAATAACACATAACAACAGAATATTTACACCCTTGATCCTAAAATCCAGCGAAAATAACAAACCAAACTAAAATATGAAAGGCAAAAGTAGAAAACCAATTTAAAGTTAACTATATATTTATCTTTTTACTAAACATATAACTACATAAAAGTATATTTGTTTTTATATTAGTTAATATATTGTTCAATATTAGTTATTCAATTACTTCAAATTTAGGACATTAAAACACCCTAGATTTAAAGATCAAGGTTGCATACTCTCCCATACACATTACACTAAACATTAACAGACATTATTGTGTTTCAAGAATAATTAAAAAAGGCTAGACAACACAACCTAGCTCTAAAGCAGTAACACCGCACGACACTAAATGCTGCCAAGTCACACCTCAGCTATAAGTACACCGCTTGGCTGGCAAGGTTATCAATCTTGCTCAATATAATGCCAACTCACACCACTTTGAAAACATGGAAACAACATAATTTAAACATATATACAGCTATAAACAAACATGGTTTCATATAACACATATAAACATATTAAATGACAGGTATATTTATCAAAAACTATGAAAAAAATATTAAAGTAATAAAAAATATATAACATTATTCGTGTAACACTTTTCACCTGCCATATCTTGAATATGATGTTTATCAATTTTGAAAAATAAACTATTAAATGCCCTAGTTCTTGAACATGCAACATATAGTTGACCATGAGAGAAACACGGTTTTTTGAGATATACCCCAACTCTATCAAATGTTTGACCTTGACTTTTATTAATGGTCATTGAATAAGCCAATCTGACAGGAAACTGACGACGTTTCAGAACAAAAGGTAAATTAGAATCTGATGGAGCCAACTGAATTTGAGGAACAAAAACCCATTTACCACCAGAAACACCTGTCAAAACCTCTGCATCAATATAATTATTTTGAAGATCACAAACTTTCATTCGAGTACCATTACATAACCCAGCTTTGAGATCTAAAGTTCTAAGTAGCAAAATTACACAACCAATTTTCAATTTTAAACAATGAGGTAGCATACCTGAAGGAGTTAAGCTTTTCAAAAACTCAACAGGAAAATTATTTCTTTCATTAAGGTTATCAGTATCAATTTGATCAGCACTTAAATAAATTCTGACCTCACCCGGCAGACATTCAAGCACTTCTTCATTGATAATGAATCAACATTAGTTGATTCATTATCAATGAAGAAGTGCTTGATCATTTTGATCAGCATCTCCAAAAATCTTTTTAACAATTGATTCATTTTCTCTAATAATGCACTGATTTGGTATTTTAATGCATCCTTTAAAAGGATCCTCCTCTTTGACAGGTATTGTTCCCTTCCTAAGTTTTAGTAGCCATTGGGAAAATTTACCTTCCCCATCTTGTACTTTAATATTTTCAGTTAATGCAAACTTCTGCACCCGTTGCCAATGCAAAGAACATTTTACACACAATTCTACTATTTCAGCTGGTTGTGTTTATACACAATTCTACTATTTCAGTTGTTGAACATTTTCATCAAAATTTTCCAGATTTAAGCCAATAAACTCATCAATAACAGGCAGATTGTAATCAGTCAGCATTTTACCACTCTGATTAACAATCTTTTCAATTTGATGAAGAGTAGCTTGGTCAACTATTAGAAGTGGGACTGAGCGGTGAATCAAATCTTCCATCATAAAAGCTTTGCATGTATTCCAGAGATGTAAAGGATTGTCAGATTCACAAAAGGTCAAAATAATTGAAAACAACTATCTAATTTGCTTTTATTAAAATTTTAAAAATGATGCGAGAAAATTTAAAAAGATACAAAATATATATTTACAAACAATACTCTTTACCTTCTTTTTTTTCTTCATAAGAACTGTAATCCTCAGAACAAAATTTAACCTTTACATACAATAACATGTGACATGCCATGTCAGTGTTGGCACAAAAGTTTAATTTACTTTTCTAAATTTTCTAAAAAAGAACAAAAATAGTTAATAGCATCACAGAAATTTCAATGTAGTAAAAACCATTTTATGGAGATAGCATTAGTATAACTTTAAATAACATACATACCCCTATTTTCCTTCTAAAAAATAAGATAATAAAAACAAAACTGCAAAAAGAAAAAATAAAACAAACAAAATATTAACGATTTAAAAAATTAAAATCCTTTCTACTTTAAATCCTTTCTACTTTATCTGATAAAAATGTATATTTAACTATTTTATATACTTACTTCAATTATAATATGATCTTAACGATTATCATTTCTCTTAATATGATTCTTTATGTAATATATCTAAACTAATAATTAAATTCCAAAAGGAAAAAAGTTTCAACTCGCTTAAGAGAACTTTCTCCAATGGCCGCGTGCATTGAGAGAACGCGCTTTTTCAAAGCCTAGTAACTAATGACGAAACGACGTTGAGCATTAAACATTGAACTTTTCTGTGCTAATTATATTAAGATTTCAAATGATGTTTTATGTAAAAGTGAAATATAAAATTAAAAGTTCTATAGTGTTTGTATGACTGTAAAACTATTAAATTTTTTGTTTCGTTAGCAATTAAAATGCCGTAACTTTAAATATTCATAATTATTATAATCAATTAATTTTCTCATAATTAAACTTGACGTCAAATAAAAATGAGTCTGGGAAATATACAATTAAACTATATATTTATATAGGGCTATGCAAAAAAAAGTCTTCTAATCAGTTTATAGCAAATTCCAACACAACAAAATAAAGCAAATGTCAAACAAAATGTTTTAATGCATAATAAAGCAATGTTATAATGACAAAGCTTCACAAAAGTTATTACTGTACTGGTTTATGGTTTAACCCTAACATATATTTTGGCGAAACGACAAACAAGTCATCTTACCCCATTCATCTTGCCCCATTCATCTTGCCCCTATGCTACTTAATCTTCAAAATGACTTAGAACTCTACATAAATAAGTTATTAAAGCTTAATACTACTTGTATGGTTTCCAAATTGAACAAACTGAATGAGAAATTCTTGCTTACCTTTGGCTGGTGATGTAATGATGAAATAAATCAAACACAAGTGGATAATTTTTTTTTCTCCTTATTATAGGAAAAACCTTTTTAAAAGTTATCTTTGATTCTGAAAGTTATATTTATAAAGATAGCATAAATAAATCTAGTAGATGTAATCTTCTTCGCTCTCAGCTACAGCCTGATTTTATATTTAGTTGAGTTTTGAAGATAACAATATGTTTTCATCTTGCCCCATTCGTCATCTTACCCCATGTTCTCCTATCATTGTTTTCCTACGGCTTTTCATTAAAAAACAAAAATTGAGAACAATCAATTTCAAAATTATAAATCATGTACACTACTTAGATAAACCATTAAAATCCACCAGAACAATAATCATTTGCAGTTTGTTTATCTAACTTTTGTTCAAAATAGTTTTTTCTAACAATTCTTATTTTTTTTCTTCTTTTTGTTTCACCTGACATTTTTTTGTTCATATTTTTTAATCGTATGGAGTTGTTTTTACTTGCACCAATTTCCCAGTGGGTACAGGAACGTTTTGCAAACCTTTAGTAAACGTTTAATGGTCGGTTGAACGACGAATGTATTTGTAAAACGTTTTAAAAACGTTTGATAAACGTTTTGATAAAATTTTTTAAATTATTTTTATTATAAATATATATATATATATATATATATATATATATATATATATATATATATATATATATATATATATATATATATATATATATATATATATATACAGTGGTGGCCAAAAGTCTTGGAACAAAATATTTTATGTTATGATAAATTTTTATACTAAAAATAATAAACGATAACAGTAAAATAAATAAGTTCTAAGTATTCTTTTAAATAACATTCTCTTTAAAAATATACCTCAAATCTTCAAAATTTGTACTTTAAATAAAAAATAATTTTTTTTGGTCGTTAAATGTTTTGTTCCAAGACTTTTGGCCAACACTGTATATAGTATAATATAATATTGTAGAAGTTATGTTAATATTTCCAGTAAGAGTGCTCAATACAGCGTAGAATAAGTAGAGCAAATGTATTATTATTGTTATTATACAAATTAAATAATTAGCCTGGTTTATATTACATTACTTGAAGTTTCACCCAATAGCGATCATCAGATGTTATAAACCGTAAAAAAACGTAACGACAAAAAATACGGAAAAAGTGCTATGGAGTGTCTGCTATGATGGCATTAAAGTTTTTTATTAAAAATTTATTTTCATGGCGGCATTTTGATGTTAATTCGCTTCGTTTGTTAAGCAAGTCTAGTTTTGAAGTAATAATGTGGTACTTTTCGGTCAAGCACAAATTATAGTAATTGCCACCAGGTTTAAATGGTTCTGCCTGATCGAGAATGTTCCACGTAAGGATGGGTTCTAAACCTTTACTTTTGCACTCCCATACAAATTTAGAAAGTTCAGTTGAGTTTGCCTTACTTTCATACCGAAAAGAATTTCTATGCTTATACCATCCGTCTTTAAAGGTTTTTTCAGTGAGCCCAATATAATAATGCCCCTATTCTTGCTGCTGAGTTTTTACATTGCAAATATAAATAAGGTTTTTCTTAAGGCATTTTCCATTTAGTGGGCATGCAGCGGTTTGACGGCAATTGCATGATTGGTTATTATTGCCAGTAGTATTAGATAGAATTCATTTGTTATGAGCAGTGATAATTTTCTTAATATTTGGAAGGCAGCTGTAACTAACTTTTACGTTGTTCCGGTTAAAAGGTTTGTGAAGCTTATGGTTTTTAGGAAAGCATTTATCAATTAAAAATATCTTTGCTACGTTTGTTCTAACGATCAAAAAACAAGCTTTACGGCAGGACGTTTAGATATTTAAGCACGACTTATGGAAACGAATACATCCTTCTTAATACTGCAGGAAAGTGAAATGGCGTTGTTTTGAAATACATTCGAATGCACATCGTTGGCGCATCTGGAAACTGGTGCGAGTCTAGAGTCAGAATGTATGACGGTGGAGTTCTTCCTCCTGGCAACGGTACTGTGCTTAGTCCGTGGACGACCTACAGCGCAAACAATTACACCACTTTCCCTGGGTATGACGGCGACAGCAAATGCATCTTTTCCTCGTCTGGATTGGAAGACTTTTACTTATCCTCGTGGAACGGTTCAAACGTGACTTCGTTTAACAAAAAATCGACGGGACTTTTGTACCAATCCACGTCGACTATCGGCTCCACCACAACCATTTCTTTTTACAGAAATTTCTGAGAAGCAGACTCCATGCCCACCGTCTCAGCTGGCAGAAGACTCGTCGTCACGCTCAGCTCTGGCAAAGCGCAAGTTGGAGAAGTCAAGTTGGAAAAAAATATCTTCTCTAGCATCAGATCATGCGTAACGCGTTAGAAATATAAAGGAGCTTTTATTGGGTGGATAGATTTTTACATAGATACATACATACATACATACATACATACATACATACATACATACATACATACATACATACATACATACATACATACATACATACATACATACATACATACATACATACATACATACATACATACATACATACATACATACATACATACATACATACATACATACATACATACATACATACATACATACATACATACATACATACATACATACATACATACATACATACATACATACATACATACATACATACATACATACATACATACATACATACATACATACATACATACATACATACATACATACATACATACATACATACATACATACATACATACATACATACATACATACATACATACATACATACATACATACATACATACATACATACATACATACATACATACATACATACATACATACATACATACATACATACATACATACATACATACATACATACATACATACATACATACATACATACATACATACATACATACATACATACATACATTCATACATTCATACATGCATGCATACATAAATACATACATTCATGCATTCATACATACATCTAAGTTGTTAATTTTTCAAATACTACTACAAGTTTTGTGAAATTTTCATTTTTCAGAAAATCTAATAATGATAAAAAACAAGACAAGCTTTGAAAGTACAAGGAAAAGTTGCAAAACCCAAATGTTTTTCAACAATCATCTTTAGTCAACCATGTCTTTTTCAATTGTCTTTAGTCAACCATAAAGTTTTAATTGGTGGTGGAGCGAAATAAAATCTATACAAATATAAGAGAGAAATTTTTTAAATTTCTTCCTTGAATTTCATTAAAAACTTTTTTTCATTATATGATAACTACATTATAAAGTGTATGAAATACAAGGTGCTGGATAAATATTGACAATTTTTAAATCCTTGTTTCTCATAGGATTGTTAAAAATATATATCAAGCACTCTTCAAAATGCAATATATCGGAATGAGATCATAGTGTTAAGCAGATTGTTTTATCGCAAAGCTAAGAAATGATAGCATTGAATACTATTTAATCACTTTTTTTACCAATAATTGATCACTTTAAATAATTGTGTTAAATCTTACAAAAGGTTTTCGCTAAACTTCATTCTTTCATCCAGCTTCTCCATTGTTAATTTTTAGAAAATAATTTGGAAAACTTTTGGAAGTTGACAAAGGCTGATATATCCAAGGTTATGTAAAGCACATGGCGGATCAGACTGATGGCAGGGCCAGTAAACCTAAATTTAATGCAATTTAAAAGACAATCTTTAACTGTATTTTGTTTTAGAAAGAAAATGTTTTACTTCTTTATGTTTATCTATACGTTTTTATTTCCTAAGCTCATGTAAGTTATTATCTCATGATTGGTTAGAGTCAAATATTAAGATGTAGCCTGTGCTTGGGGTAATAAAATTATTAGGAAAAATATACACCAGGGTCGACCATTAGCCTTTTTGTATAATAGGCGAGTGACAAATACCTCTTAAAAAATCAAAAGACCTTTAGGGGGTATTTTACTTCGTTTTTCCTATTTCTACCGTGCAAATTTCGAATTACGCAACAAACAAAAAAACTGTACTAAGTTGAATAGGTTTAGAACATTAAATTCGAACCTAAGAACATAGCTAAATACTATAATTGTTTTTAGATGAAAGCTAAAATTTTAGGAGGCCTAAAAGAAACCCATCATTCTCAAAAAAAATGTGTGAAGATATTTAGTGCCAATTTCTTCACATTTGAAGAAAGATCTAGTAAATTATCCAATTTTTTCATTTAGAAAAATTTGGTTGAACAAATAAAGGCATTTCTGAGCAGTAATCTCAAAAAGGATGTAATATTTTGGAAAACAAAAGTTCAAGAAGATCTTACACTTTAAATAGGTAAATATAATCATTTATATTTAATAAAAATAAAGTACTTTTTTTTAAAAAAAATATGAATGTATACATTTTATAGATGTATATTTTTATCTATTATCGGCTGTTTCTATAAAAACAATGTCGGCATTTGATAACGGTATACTTAACGTCTAACTCTTAATGCGATCAATCCCGCGAGGTGAAAACACGTCACATGCGTTTAAACAAAAATAACACAAAAAAGAAACGAAATTTTCTCAGACTGACGTTAATACACCCGAGGAGGTTTTGATGGAGCAATTATTCAGTCTCTGTAAAAAATGAAATAGTTCTAAATAATAAATTTTGCTGAAGAGATAAATCAATTTGTTAGTCACTCTCCGGTACTTTATATAAGAGGAGGTTGCTAATTAATTTTAAGATTTCCCATTGTTTCGCACCTTATAAAGACCCCCACTTTATCAATTTTAACAAAAGGTGTCAAAAATACAATTTTGTTTTTATATGCTTAAAGATTACTGCTCAGCGTAGTGTAAAGAAATCCATATACTTGTTCTCTTGAGAGTTGAACCTTTTAATAAAAAATAAAGATAACCGAGATCCCGAAGAATTACATTAGCACAATCAAAGAATGGCCGAAAAAGATTACCCTAACTAATTTGAAAATTTGTTTGAATAGAAATTGAAATTACTCTATTTCAGCTGTGCCTCAGAATATTTTTGAAGAAAAAATACACATTCCTTCTTGATTTACACAAAATATTTACCCTCTCAGTTATTTAGACTTCTTCTTGTATTAAGCATCCGAGAGAGTAACTGTTCACAATGGATATAAAGAATCCATAGCATATGGAAAAAATTTTAAGTCATTGTCTATTTCATATTACACGCTAATTTTGTTTTTTTCTTTATAAAAGAAATAAGTTAAAATGTATAAAAATTTTTAACACACCTGAAAACCAATAAAATAAACTATAACCTGGTGAATGAACATAAAAGCATGAAAAATTTACAAGAACTCTATACAGTCGATATCTATACTGTCGATATTTATTTATGATAACCATCCTGAATATAAAAGCAAGTAAGCAACCCTTATGAAACATAAGGAAACAACAGCTCAACGATGTTATAATTTAAACAAAAACAAACAAGACACATGTGAGGCTTCTGAATAAGTTACTGAAACTTTATTTGGAGACATTAATGTTGAATCCAGAACAAAAGTCAAAGCTCAAAAGTTTGCTCTAAATCATCATCAAAATTAATTAATGTAGAAAAAGAAAATTTAGATTTTGAAGAAAATCAAATTCCTGAATGTTCAAAGGTATTACCTTCTGAAACAAGTAATTTGAGTGAAAGTGATAAGGTATACGATTTTCTAAAAAGTAATTCGTGTTCGATACACACGAAAAAAAGCTGGACTACGGATGAAATAAACGAGTTGCATAAGTTGTTTAACATTTCTAACAATTTAACATTAACTCAACCTTTAATTCATGAAATTGTTGCAGAAAATGACATTCCAAAATTTCGATCTCCAAAGCAAGTTTACAATAAATTGCTCCAATTAAGAAAGTGTAAAATTGTAGCTCTAAATGAAAATGAAGAGCCACAGTGTTTAAAGTTTTCATATATCGGTGTGTGTGTACATTTCAAGTTCTTTTTTTTTTAATCAATAAATCGTTGTGTTGGACATGTTAAACCTCTCATATCGGGATGTAAGTGCTACATTCTTTTCAACAATGTATACTTAACTGAATTATGAGCTATCCATTTCTGGGTACGTTTCTTTTGCAACAATAACTTTTCATGACTTTATCCCAAAATTCTGTCACGTGTGGTTTAATCTAATAATTTAATTTATCAAAAACTGTATTGTAAACTGCAATTATTAAAGTAAACTGTAATTATTAAATAATGTATTTTAATAACTATAAAAGTGTATATAAATCTGATATAGATTAGATATTCTAAACAACCATGCGCCACCAAAATATATCCCCTATATAAAAACTTATTTTATAGCTAAAGTTTTTTGCTTGTTAAATTTGAAACAAATAGTACTAAAATGTTTGTATTACACTTGACGTAACTTATGACGCATGCAATGCTTGAGATCAAATCTCTGCTTAACCGGGCACGTCATCCTCTTTTTAAGGCGGTTTACAAAGACTGTTACCTTACGAGTTGTATTTAAAATTGAAGATGTATCCAATACAAAACTAAAATACTCATTTAAATAAGTATAGCTAAGATATAGGTAAAGGGGCGACTGTAGGAACGAGCATTTTCAGAATCTTAAATAAAATATATTTAGTTTACAAGATTTTTCATATTTATATGACCTAAACTTTATGAATCTCATTAGGCATGTAAATATTATATTTTGGCATTTTACGCAACATTACGCAATCAGTGAATTAGAAACAGAAAGTGAACAGCTAGTGTTTTTCTATAAAGAGGTGTGGCGTTGTAATAAAAAGATGTTTTATCACAACCCCACACCTCTTTACAGAAAAACACTAGCTGTTCATTTTCTGTATCTAATTCACTGATTGCATGATGTGCACATACGCATGAGCTGAGGGTTTTAGATACCTAAAAAAATTCCTACTAGGGCCGAACCTGTCATAAACATCCTTTTCAGATCCAAAAGTAAGACCCTAGAAATTCAAATGGGTAATAATCCAGCGCCAACTCATTATTCACATTTTTTTCTTTTTGTTGAAACTAAATTTTTGAAATTTTGAAAATAATTACTTTTCTAAAAGAAATATAATTAGATTATTTCTAGGATAAGCATTTTTTCTAGAATAGACATTTTTGACATAAAATAACCAAACAGCCACCCAAGTAGCAGCGCTCCTATAGGCCAGTGCCGGTGTAGCGTTTTTAATTTACTGCCATTAAAATTTTACTGCGCAGTAAAATTCCAACGTAAAAGTTTTACTGCGCAATAAAATTTCAACGTTGGAATTTTACTGCTATCGTTATTTTTTTACTGACTTTTTTAATATACAGTTTCTGGCGTTTATTTTTTTGGTGTTTTCAAGATGTACAAAAATATTAACTTTCATGATATCAGGAAATACTTGAATGACAAAAAGTTTCCTGAAGGTGTAAATGAGAGAGGAAAAAAGGCAAACTTTAAAAGGCAATGTAAAAACTTTGCAATTATAGACAACAAATTGATGTATTGCAAAAAAAAATAAGGGAAAATGCATAGCTTTACATAAAAAAGTGAATCAAAATCTGGCCTGGAAAGTAAACTATCATTTAATGTATGCATTAAATTATAAAAGTTTCATTAAAAGAAAAATTGAAGTAACCTTAGTTTTATAAAACATGTATATTTTTACCCGCCCCTCCCAAAAACTTTAACATCTCTTCTTTTCTTGATGACAGTAAAAAAATAACGAGCGCAGTAAATTTTTCACGCTATAATTTTACTGCGCAGTAAATTTTTAACGTTAAAATTTTACTGCGCAGTAAAATTATAGCGTTACAAAATTACTGCGCAGTAAAATTTCAACGGAGTAAAATGTTAACATGACACCGGCTACGCCAGTTCTGGCGATCCATTTACGGGCCATTAAAGTTCTATGAATGGCATGCCGGAGCCGATATGAGCCATTGTTGTACCGTGAAAGGTTCACCAGAGCTGGTTTACCAGATAGCTACTGCCCTGTGGTCCGTTTGCGGCATGCCAGTCCTGGTTAGCCAATAACGGGCCGATATATTTACACAGATAGCACGCCAGAGCTGGCTAGCCACAAGTGGACCACTGCTCTAAAACATAACTGAATAGCGTTTACGGCAATTATCTTGAAGCAAGTTTTGGACTCTCAAGATGGCGACGGAATCAACGAAAGCTTATGTGAAAATTATAAACTGATTATAATGAAGTTTTACATCTTCAGTTCAAATATTGATAAATATATAAGTTTCAAATAAAAAAACTGTTTTTTTTTTTTTAACATAACATTTTTTGGCAAAAATATTTACATAAATTTCAAATATGTATATGTATATTTTTTGCTTAACAAAACATATTCTTACAATAATTTGTAGCATGTTACCTTTTGTTTTTCGTTTTTTATAATAAATATTATAAAATAAAGTACAAGTTCTCAGTAAGACTAAGTATAATTTTTATTTTTAGTTTGTTTAGATTTATTTTGCTAAATAGCAGTGAAGAAAAAGTCAAAGTTTTAAATTTAGACCAAAGAAACCTAGTTATTATATAGGTCTAAAATGATAATTGCTAACCAACTTACAACTGTTGGAAGCTGCCAGCATTGTAATTAAATGCTTGTGCAGAAATCTTAAATTTCAAGTAATAGTAAGTATAACAGTATATAATATTAATAAAAAAGTATAACAGATTATTTAAAAATTTCTTTATTTAGATGTTTATTATATAATATTAAAAAATTTAAGGTCTTCTTATATGCATTAATATCTTAATCTAGAAGGGATTATTGTTAAACTTTAAGGGATAATTATTAACATTTAAAGATATAAACTTATATGTATCATACTTTTTTTGATAACATATATAATGTATATTTTATTCTTAATATTATGTTTAGTAGCAAGTAATGTGTTGTATTCAACTACAAAGGATAATGTATATTCACAGGAGCATTAAGAAAAAATGATTCAACCAAAGATACATCCAAGTGACATCAAAAAAGCCGTTTGTTCACTATTTGGTAGGTGCTACTGATCATATCGGTGGCAGAAAACAAAGAGCCATAAGAAAGTCTGCTGAGATAAATAGCTTTAAAGATTGTTAAATACCAATCATCGGTAGTATGGTTGCCAGAATTGCAACCTGGCATAAATTATGTACACGGATTGATTTTACATTTTAGTTCTAAATGTTTCATAAAGGGATTTTGATGATGACACAAATAATTTATCAACTATAATTTAAAAAGTTGTAAAATAGGTAACCCCTTAATAAAACATTTCTGAAGAAATTTAAATGTATACAAATCACATCTTTTTGATATTTTTAAATAATAATTTATATAATATATTATGATAATGTCATATTTTATATCATATCATATTATTAATAATTTACTTTATATATAATATAATAATTAAGTCAAAAACAGTTTGTTTCTGTTAACGAATTCTTCTTTATAAGATTTATAAATAGAATTTGTTTGTTGAATTTGGTTTTATTTTGATGAAGCAATTTATATTCATTTTGTTTTAAATTTACAAATCGAAAAGAGTGATTTAACTTAATGGTATTTTCTCTATTCCATTAATAAGGAACGTTTAAATGGCAGGCTTTAATAATATAATTAAAATAAGTTAATAATCTAAAGCTTTGTTTTCACATTTGCGTGATATGTACATGCAATATATAAAACCGAAGAAGAGGAACGTTATAATAATAGCAATTTACTGTTTATGGCCCGTCACCGATTCGGCTCTGGTGAATCTATGGGCTTGCATAGAACCTTTTAGCATTTACCAGTGGTGGCCCGTTCAAATGCCAGAGCCTGCAATGGCTAGCCAGCCATGGGCCATAATTAAGCCAATATGCATGGTGGCACTGCGTCAGGTCTGGCAAACCAGGCCCGGTCCTGTTCCCCTCCCAGAACCGGACCATTGTCGGGCCATATATACGTTGCAACTTGGGCATGGCCAGATATCGGCCCGTTATTGGCTAACCAGGACTGGCATGCCCCAAACGGACCATAGGGCAGTTGCTATCTGGTAAACCAGCTCTGGTGAATCTTTCACGGTACAACAATGGCTCATATCGACTCCGGCATGCCATTCATAGAACTTTAATGGCCCGTAAATGGATTGCTAGAACTGGCGTAGCCGGCACTGGCCTATAGGAGCGCTGCAACTTGGGTGTATACGATGCTACTTAGGCATAGTTTTTGTTAGAGTTCGGTATTGCAACCTTTGTGTTCTCCGTAATGCAACTTTTTCAACATATTCATTATACAGTAGGGTATGTCATACTTTTAAAAAAGTTTAAACTTTCAAAAATAACAACTTGGGGAGTGATTTTATTATGTGGTAGGTATTTCTAAACAACATTGAAATAAATTTTTTTTTTTTTGGGTAAAAATGAACATGAAAATTGCAGTATTTAAGTAAATACCGTTAAAATGAAAACAATCGATAAAACTACGTTACATTTTTATAACAGATGGTATAAATTTTTATAACACTAAAAAAGTATTAAAATTTTAAAACTTGCAAATGAACTGCCTTAAATTGTTATATGTGAAACATCAAAATGTTTTATAGACGTACACGGATTTGTCTGAATATACTATAATTACATAAAATGTTTAAAACAAAACACGTTTTGATGGAAAATAAAATTTTTCACAAAAATCAAGCTTGAACATTAACTAAACAGTTTGATTAAATCTTTCTTGGATTTCAGATTTGGAATAACATCTCTGTGCTCTATTCCTGCTCTGATAAAACCATCGCGTCTCTGGAAACCTTAAACAGCAGCTGCTGCTTCAGTCACTTGCTTTACAACTCTTTCACATGACTGGGTGTGGAGAGGATAGTAAGGTACTTCCATTGGAGAATCAACTACTTTTTGTAAATCTTCTTTTGTCATATTGCATGTGAAATTCGGTTCCAAGATTTGTTCATTACTCCAGTCAATAAGTTCAAGGAGAGTCACAGCATCAAAGTTAAGTGTTGGTTTTTTTCGTTTTCTTACACTTACATCACCTTGCTCTGAGTCTCCTCTAACTTTCAGAATCCTGTTAACTGCAAAAGTTCTATTTTCATTTGATGAGCTTGCAAGAAGAGAAATAAGAAGAGACTCAGAATGAGCATGAAATGACCCATTTTGAATAGACTTTGTAACGGCATCCTTAACTTCGACTGTTTGGCCTCTTAATAAATAAAGAAGTTTTAGTAGATGATGGGGCCCATCAACAATAGAGTGTTTCACCTTGATTCTAAACCACATATGAAAGTAAACTTGAGCCACGAACTGAGAAAGAACTTTTAGATTTTTTAAAATATCACCTTCCAAGCCATGTTCACAAATGTAAAGCCAAAGGACTGCCTGACCAGTTGTAAGCCACCTGCAATGGCAAAGATTTCCACATTTTTTGTTGATAAGTGAAGGATTCAAGATACCTGATTCAAGACAAGAAACTAACTTGTAGCTTAGTAGAGCATTGGTGGACATTGACTTTAAAATTTCATCTGGAATTTTAATCACAGGTTCAATCTGTCTAATTGGTTCAAACTTTTCTAGTCGTTTTAATTGATTTACTTTTGATAATAGTTTGCCTATTGGCCCTTTAAATCCATCCTTGGAGTGTGTAGGCCCATCAAGAGTTGCAATTAGGTGTCTTAAAGGTAGCTCATTTGTATGCAACATGCAAATTGACCAAAAACATTTTCTTCCAATTAGTTTCTCCAGATGAGTTAACAATCCACCATTGTTACCAGACCCAGTCATTGAATTTGTAGAATCTGATCGAATCACAATTACAGTTTAATCAATACCTCTAGAAAACATCCAGTTACAAAGCCCGATTGCAGCTTCTTTAGCTGGTTTGTTTGGACCTTTTGAAGGTGTGTAATGGGTCAAATAGCTTCCATCTGGTTCAGAAGTAACACTTATGTTTTCTTGGTTTTTACAAATAGGGAAGTTTTTTGTTTGATATTGTTAGAGCTGTCTTCAGAAGATATTTCATTTGCATTCCTAATATTTTCAAGTGCAGTTTCTTGATTAAAGTCATGCCCCACTGATTCATAAACTTCATCTTCAACATTTTCTGTTTGAACCTGTGTATTAATGTGAGCTTTTTTAATCGAATTTTTTCTTTTCTCTTAAGATGCAATATCTGTTATTTTTCTTTTCCCTGCCTTAACCTGTCTTTCTGTTTCTACCTTGTCTATTTGGTACATTTGGTAGCCTGACTTTTCACCAACCTTATCTCTTTGAGATCTTAGCCATAATAAATCAAGTTATGGCACCTTAATATCTTTAGAACAACTGCATGAAATGTGAACTTCTGCAGCACATTTTTTAAGCTCCTTACATGGAGAATTTTCATCTGTGCAAAGTAATATTTTGCATCTACATTTTGTTATATCCAATACTTTGTCAAGCTTTCCTTCCCACAATTTGACAATTTTTTTTTTTTTTTTGTTTCTTTTCGATTAGAAATGTCTCTAAACTTAATCCAGGCAGTTAAAATTTTATCTGAAAGCGTCTTTTGAGATATGACTACAGGAGTCTTAAACAAGGAATTGGATTGAGACCATTGTTTTAATACCAAGTCTGCCAATACCACAGAGATTTCTTTTACAGATAGATGACATCTCCTACAAAAAATATGAAACTTAAACTGTTATAAAATTGTTTGTTAGAAATACTTAATTTTGTAATATTACCTACCTAGTTGTTACTTGACGTCCAAACACACCCAGCGGACATCCAGACGTCTAATGTATGTCCTATGGATGTCATTGGATGTCTTGTGCCCCACTAGATATAGATTGAAAATGCACTTTTTAACATCGTGTCAAAAAACTCACCAATCAAGATTGTCAGAAAGAAGCAAATTTTCTTGAATAGGTGGACCTTTCCTCAGTACATCCCTTAGTGTAGGAACTTCAATTTCCAGCCAATCTTTTCCTACTCCAAGGTATTTAGTTAAGTTAGTTGTAGAACTATGTCTAGTTTGTTTCAACTTTGAACTCTCCGTAACACAATATTTTATTTTATTTATCATTCACTGTAAAGCAAAAATAATTATAGTAAAAAACCACAAGAAAAATTAAACAAAAATAACAGGTGCATAAAGAAATCCACTTCTAACACAAAGCAAATACTAAGTACTGAGTAACTGTGTTCTATAATTCATAGACTTCAATTACAAATAGACTTAAAATCGATTAAAGTCCATTTGTCTAAGTTAGATGCTTAAAAAAGTAAAGTTTAGTTAATTTTTTGTAGTAAAAATGTAGTTTTTATCGTATTTTTACATTTTTCAAGCTGAATTTTACACAAAAATAATTTTTTTTTTGTAACTTTTTTTGGTTGAATATTGCTTAACTTGCCCAAACCCATAAAATAATTTTAGTATGACTATTATACAGTTAAAATTGTATTCCTTTTTGATGGTGAACTATTCTATTATCTTTCATACCAAATTTAATGGAATCCCTCACCCATTTCCATTTTAACATTTTTACGAAATAAAAATTATGGTTTTCTTAGTTTTATCCAGAAAGGTATAACTCAAGTATAATTAGTACCAAGTTATAGACAGTTAAGCAAAAAAATAAATTCATGATAAATTATGTTTTTGAGGTTATATGATAAAGGTGATCATAACTTTTTTAGGGGTGATTGACTCCTAATAATTATTAAAATCATTTCAAAACAACAGTTTAACCATCTCTCTAACTTTTCCCTTAAACTATAACAAAACATTAAAATTTCGGTACTGCAACGCGCCGTTAAATTGGAATAAAAGCGCAAGATTGCATTAATGAACAAGTTTTTACATACTGATGATGATGATGACGATGATGATGACGATGATGATGATGATGATGATGATGATGATGATGATGATGATGATGATGATGATGATGATGATGATGATGATGATGATGACAACGAAAATGACGATGATGATGATAACGATGACGATGACGATGATGATGACCAAAATGATGATGACTAAGATGATGATGATCAAGATGATAATGACCCCAAGATGACGATGAGAGTTTTTTTAAATGTTATCCGTATTTATTTAGCAGATGTTAAAGGATTTTAAAAATCGATTAGAGAACAGAATGTGTGTAAACTTTTGAATAAAAGGAATCAATCTGTTTGAGAAGTTTCGAGATATAGATTATCGTTTGAAGCTGGGAATTGTGAACGAGGTGATTTCAAACCCTCTTCGCTATGTTGCTGATAACTAACTTGAATTAGTCCGTTGTTTCACTCTAAATTGTTGTTACTGCGGTCCTCCAGTGTATAGGTATTTGATATCAGATTATCATCCAAAAAACATAGATGAAAAGCCAGACTGTGTCTGTTGTTCGTGCTCCTACAACAATGCTCCATGGTGCTGTGGGTCTTTGGAATACAACCGCGTTGCTGTAGACGTTTACTAAAACGATAAATAGTTGCATTTAGTGTTATCTTCAATATCCTTGTATATTTCACATATTTTTACATTTCAGTTATGCTAAGTTTTCTGACTGTTTTATATTCCTTTTACATTTGATGTTTTTACTAAAGCATTTTATTTTTTTTGAAATTGTTGAAGTGTTGTGCACAGTTTTAAAGTTACGTTTTCTAATTTGCTGATAAACCTTTAATTACATCTAACATGCTTTATTTTTAAGTTCTTTTTTTTTTAACTTTATTTCAAGAAATTTCTCATTGCTTTTAAGGACTAAGCCAAAACAATTATTGGTATGTTTGGTATTCTGTTTCTTTCAATACATTTTTTGATTTTCTGGAAAACTTCTATAATAATAACTTTGAAGATTTCATTATTAAATCGTCACCAGTTTGAAATGAGAATTTAGTTGTGTTTTGCTATACGTCATAAAATATATAAAACTCTTTCAAACTGATACCTCATGTAACTATGAAGTGACTCAGCTGTCGTTACTTTCAAACGTCAACTTAAAATATCACTAATCTTGTTCATTCCACTCCTTAAACCTCTGGCTCTCAATTTAATGATTTGGGCTTTTACTCTCAAAAATAACACCATTAGGTATACATCCCAAAACCGGTTACTGGATTACTACAAGTTTCTAATGAAGGTTAACGAAAGTTAAACGAAAATCAACTCACACACGCTCACACGGCTTTAAATCGAACGATATTAAATGATTTTGCTGTTAATTCTTTACATTGCTTTTTGTATCACTCACGTAAAAAAAATTTGAAATTAAAACATGTTAGGTGTAATTGAACGTTTATCAGCAAAAAAGACTAGCTATAAAACTGTGCACAACTCTTCAATGATTTCTTAAAAAGTAAAATGCTTTAATAAAAAAGTCAAATGTAAAAAGACTTTGGAACTCTTAGAAAACTTAGCATGAATCGTAACAGTATATAAACTATAGAAGGATATTGAAGATAACACTAACTGCAACTGAATATCATTTTAGTAAACGTCTACAGAAACGCGGTTGTATTCCGAAGGCCCACCGCACCATGGAGTATTGTCGTAGTAGCACGAGCAACAGACACAGTCTTGTCTTTTATTTATGTCTTTTGGATGAGATCTGATATCAAACATCTATACCCTGCATGGCTCATTTTTAGAGGTTTTAAGTTGAAGTTATTTTTACTTCAGATTTTTTTTAACTACTCTTTTGAGCAGGTTTACATGAAATAGAAACCGTTGAAAAGGAATAAAAAACCGCATCTTTTTTCTTTTTGACCATTTTTCTGAATATATAAAACCTTCAAAAAACGAGTGGATCCTAAACTTTATTTGGCTGTATCTTTTTAGTGTCAATATATATTTCGATAAAATTTTGAAACCTATTTACAATTTATGTTTGAATTCAATATAAATATTTTTTTTTTTCAAAAAATAATTTTTCTCAGTCAGGGGATCAGCGGTCAATTTTCAAAGGTATTACTGATCCTGAGATCCAACTGCCGTGATTTTTAGCAAAAAAATTATCATTTTATTGAATATTAGCAAAATAATAGCTGCAATTATCTTCTTGTCAAAAATTTGTTAGGGATGCAAATTTTCTATCTCTACTGACACACACAAAATATGAATAAATCTCCGATAACCAAATCAGACATGAAATGCCATAAACAGTATTTTAAAAATCATATTATGTTACAAAAATGAAAAAGAAATAGGTATTTTTTCAATCTAAATATATTCTTGAAAAATCTTTTTACAACCTCGTTGAACTGTATTCATCAACCATAGCTCTTAGCTTTTTACCTTGATGGACGTTTTTCTCATACACAACGAACCTTTTCAGTGTTTTGTTTAAGTTGTGGGGACGTCCATAAAGTACGTACGCAGTAAAACCAATGCTTTTGGACCCCCCCCCCCCCCTCCCCCTTGTACGCACTTGTACGCTTTTAACACCCCCTCCCCCTCTGCGTACGTACGCGTTATTTATTAAAAAGTATGACCTCCCCCCCTTCCAAAAAAAAAAAGTTTTCAAATCATTAAATACAAAAAAGATCAATTTAGCTATTTATATTTCCATAAGTGGTGACTTAAATAAATTGAAAATGTTATGGAAAACAGGCATGAACTCTGCTTCTAATCTTTCATTAGTAATCTACTTACTGACTTCTTCACTTTCACTTAAATCACTCTCCATATCATTCTTTATTTTTTGTTTTTTATGTGCTTTCTTGTGCCGTTTCATTGCTGCCTCGCTCGGCCAGTATTTATTGCATTTGTCGCAAATTCCGTTTAAAAGCTTTTTTTCCAATGAAAGACAATACAGATTAAATGGTATAATTTTGTACTTTAAGCCTTCTGTAGGTATAACTTGTAGCAAAAGCCTATGCGTCAGAGGTGCAAAGTTTGAATGGTTTGATATGTTTTTAAAATATCAAGACGGTTCCATCGAATTGTAACCATTCTCGCAGTACTCGTAGATGGCCGGAAATGGAATGAAACGTTCGGGAATGGTATTCAGTCAATTTGTTTCAAACGATGAACAACATAACTTGTCCTGGCATTTCAAAGTTTGTAGACAGTATCGCGATTGCTGGCAATGTTTCTCTGCCCAAACAGGATCAGGATTCGGCGGTTTATATGCTTTTCCAACTGGTACTGCTCGGCAATTAACAAGGTAACCGTCGATGACGGTTTTCTCCCAAATTTGGGATAAAACGTCAGCCGCTTTTTGGAAATTTTCTACCTCCAGTTCTTGGTTGATTGTCTTTCCAGAAGAATCAAGGTGATCGCCAAAATAATTATGGGGAAGAACTATTCCAGGCAAATCACGAGAAAGAGATGCCATTCTTCTTTTAATGGGGTTGAAGGCTGAAAGCCCTGCTGCATTCACACCGTGAAGCAAGACATCTAAATCCAGCAAGCGGAAGAGATCAACAGCAGTTGCTAACGTTTTAGGGAAGCGTGGTGCCTCATCTTGAGCTCCATCAGTCTCCATTAACATAATTGGTTTACGTCTAACCATCTTGGTTTCAAAAAGCTCCTTAACATCAAAAGCATGTGTAAAAGCATTCGATGTATCGTGTTTCCCACTTCTTATGCGTATGAAAGTGTTTCTACTGTAGGATACATTTCCATTACTGTTAACTTCGCATATGCCATACACCGATAGGATTACCTTGTGCTGTGGGCCAACGACAAAGTCATGATCCATAAGTTTGACCTTGTATTCCATATGCATCAGCAACGGCGCTTGAAGGCTTGCAGCAGTAAGACTCAACGGTACCCTGGCTTTATCTTAATTGGACATGAAAAGCACAGCTTTTGGCCCAAACATTTTGCAAACTTCAAACATGTCATCAATAAAAGATTTGGCAAACATTCTACCATCATTTCTTTTTCGCAGTGAATTTTCTGGACGTAGTAGCTTCACAGGAACTGTTTTTACATGCTTTTTTCCTTCATGAATGTTTTCACGTCGTGGTAAAAGACGAAGGTACAAACCACTTCTACTCAAGTTGAAGCCTATTTTCGTCAGCTCTTTCTAAAGATCATCCAAAGTGGAGACACTGCGAAGACATTCTGTTCTTCGACGCTCATCTGCTGCTGATGATTTTGCACAATTTTTATGATTGTTGATAAAAGTTACCGTTAAAATGAATACCGTTAAAATGAAAACAATCGATAAAACTACGTTACATTTTTATAACAGGTGCTATAAATTTTAAAATTTTTCTCAACTGCCTTAAACGAGAAGTCTAAAACGTTTAAAAGTTGTAAATTAAGTTTTAAATGAACTGCACCGAAAAAACTATACGACAGTTTAGCTGGTTAAAAACACAGAGGAGAATATTTTATAAAACTTAAGCGTTCTAAAGATGTCCTTTTTTGTTTTTGTTGTGTTGTTTTTGGTATTTTTTTCGATTGTTTTTAGTTTTTTTTTTTTGTTGTTTTTTTTATTGTGATCTAGCGATTGAGCACGTATGTATGAACGGTCTCATCAACCGATTGGCGCACGTGCTCGAACGCTCGAACTCTAATTGCTTTGATGTTTGAGAGATGAGAATGTCCGAGCAGGTTTTATTATTGATTTCATCGCTTGTGGCGAAGCAAAATCAAAACGCTGTTTGGACGAAAGAATAAAAGATTAAAGGAAAAAGTGAAGAAAAAAAAATAATAATAATAAAATAATAAAAACAAAAACAAAACAAGAGGTTATGTGTCATAAACATTTATTTTCTCACGCGATGACGTCTAGTTTTGTTACAGTAATTAAAATATGGTATCAAGTTTGTATTTTCTATCTTATTTTTAGTTACGGATAATTGCCAATCATGTCACATTTAGTATACACAACGCTGCTTTCTTAATAACAATATCATTTAAACAAGTTATAAAAAAAAAATTGTTCGCTCAATCTTCCTTAGCCAGTTGAACAAAAAGAAATTTTCACAACATATGATTGACTTGGCTCAGCATAAACGTTTCGTTTGTCCTAGCAAGCTGTTTTTAGCAAACGGGGTAGAGGTTTCAACTGTTGTTGATTGAAAACGAAAAATCTACCGTCAGCAAGAAATTTTTGAATTTCAAACCTTTTTTGCGCTTCTTAAAGCAAAACGCTGCCTGCATCACGCGATGGCTAACATAATGTACACAAAAGTGGCACTAACAAATGAAAATGTAAAAAAACTGTTTACCTTGATGCCAGACTCGCAGAGATGTTGTCGCTCGTTGTTATCGACTGCGAACAGCTTTGTTGTTTTTCGAAGTGCCTCTTTATCAACGCCTTTTACTTATACCCGATGTTTTGACTTCTAAAAAGTGTAGGAACGTCGTTAAGCTTAACGCGCTGCTTTAATTGTTGTTCGTGCGAAAACGAAATGCTTAAAAACGGATGAAAGTGTTGGCACTAATTACACTTTTCGACCGCGATGCAATTTTTCAACTCTAGCGTACTTTGTTGGCTCATGGAGCAAAAGCCTCATGATGATGGCAAAGGCTTAAAATGTCTTAATATGTCAGCAAAGGCTTAATATGTTTAATAAACTGTGGTTAAGTTTTTGCGGTGCAGTTCATTTACAACTTAATTAACAACTTGCTGGCCCAAGCCAACGTTTATGACTTCTTGTTTAAGACAGTTGAGCGAAATCAGTCGACTCACTCATTCTCCTTTTTCTGTTTTGCTTTTGTTTTGTTGTTTTTGTTTTTGTTTTTGTTTCTGTTTTTGTTTTTTTTTCTTTGTTTGTCTTTTGTTTAAGGTGGTAGTATAGTAATTAGCAAAAAAAATAAAATCAACTTTTTCAAATAAAAAAAAATTCTACAATGTGTAGTATAATATCAATAAGCAAAAAAAAGAAAAAGAAAAAAAATTATGACAAATCTTCTTCAGCATAATTATCGCTGAAGGCCCATAAATGGGGTAAACTACGACAGAGATTTTTCAAGAACCCTTATATATTTTTTATTGAATATTTGGCCGGTGATATATTACATGTGGCATTGCTACATAGACTAGAAGATTTTGATATGGTCAAAAAAATCAAAAAATATTTTCATTTGTGTAAAATTTTGCAATTTTGGGGGTAATTTATGAAAAAAAAAAAAATTAAAAATTACTGAACGAGAGAAGCAATAAAAATTATCCTAGTGTATGTTGTAGATACTAATGTAGTGAGTATGTGTGCCAAATTTCAAGTAAATCTGATAATTGGTTTTTTAAAAAATCCACGTCGCAAACCCCAAATACATAATTTTGAGAAAAACGCAATTAAAAAAAAAAAGAAGAACAAAGTAGTTCAAAATTCACCACTTTTATAAGTTACACCTTCCAGTTTTTCATTTTGGTCACAAAAACCTTTTTTTATTGCTCTTAACTTTTTTCTTCTTGATTTTGCTTTAGTACTACATTGTTTTTCTGCTTTAATGATTCGTTTATTGTCTTTACGTAAACAGTAATTTTGCGCATTTACACCGAATTCCATTCCAAGCTCATTAAAAAACTTATTTAAGAACTGCTGCCCTTCATTAAAATTTAGTACAGCTTAGGTTACTCCTATACTTAGAGCAGTTCTTTCAATAAATATATCTTTTGGGCATCGCTTCCATATCAACTGGTTTAAAGACTCATTGGGATTCTGCGTTTTTCCATGCAAACATTTTTCAAGAAGTTTATCGGAACCAAGGTCTATAAATATTGGTTTGATGGTGTTGTAGACAGCAGCGGGAATACAAATATTTTCTTTATATGAAATTTTGCCAGTCAGTTTGTCAGACTGGAATTTGCACCAAGAATCTTTGGTACGCAAACAAAACTGATGACGCGTTTCGTCATCACAACTTTCAGAACAGTGAAAAAGTACAGCTGCAACACTCTTTTTCATTCCATATAAATTTCCAACGTTTTCGTACAACACAATTAATTTTTTTATCCATTTTAGCCAATGAAAAAAATCGTTTCCCATTCACAATCACTGCAACAAATTTTTAGTTCAATACTTAGGCCATATTTTTTTGAAGAATCAAACTGCAAATTTACTAACTTGTTACATTCTGGGCATTTAAGGACCATTATTGCTTTTTTAAGTAAACCAAAGTTCATAATAAAGTTAAAGTCTTCATTTATTTGTTGAGGTTCATTTACAACTTCTTTGTTGAACAACTTCTTGTAGGATGAGGAACATGATATGTTTTCAACTGGAGGTATGGCTACGGTTTCATTATTTTTGTATGTCTGTTTCCATAAAACTTTCTTTTCTTATTTTGGTATACTCTTTTAGAAGATTGTTTTCTTTTCGTTCGACCCATTACACTTTTATTAAAATAAGATATTTTAAAAATTGACTGATGTATACTACACTATAGACTATTGGTGAACTTATAAAGAGCATAAAATAGCAATAGAGCGTGCTCATTTGCGTATAAATCGAGTCAATAAACAAGAAGTAACTGCTGATTAACAATTTTCATTATAAAAATTTAGCATGAAACTGTTTTTATCACTTATTTTATATAACTTTGATTGCAAAAACCCGTAGCAACCTGGTAAATAAAGCGTTGCTATGGATAAAAATTGATCTTGAACAATTTTAAAGCAATTTCAGAGGTATATACTTATTTTTTTTTATTATAAACCAAGATAAGATTTCGACTCTACAATAGTTATATTAGCTAAAAAATGTATTTTTGAAAAAATGAATTTTTCAATTTTAATTACTATACTACCACCTTTCAATAAGTAAACAAAGCAACAACTTTCCTTTCCTCGAAAGGAAAGTTGTTGCTTTGTTTGCTTATTAAAAGTTTTTGCCAGTTGCAAGACTTAGTTTTGTTTTTGTTTACTTGTTAAAATATCGAGAAAAATATTTGAAGACATCGCATTCTAATGGTGCCTTTATAACAACATCTAACGATTTAGCGTTTAATGTTGTGCTCAAAAGAAAAAATGCTTTTTATATCTCTCAATGGTCTCCAACCATAAAACTGCCGACCAATCGCAACGATTAAACAGCCAACCAATGGCGGCTCAATGGTCTCCAAACAAGAGACTGCCGACCAATGGCAGCTCAGTGGTTTGAGAAGTGAGATCATTCGATTTCGTTTTATTATCTCCAGTTTGAACTAGTGCTTGGCTTGTGGTGCAGAAACTAAAACTTCCCGTTTTTATATTTTGTTTTGAATTTCTTTGCTTTGAGCTTTTTAATCGAACGATAGCTTTAGCAGAAAAGAAGAAAGAAAGATAAAGAAGAAACCCTTCTGACAAAGTCTTGGCTTTTTTAAAAACGCTCAAATTTTGGCAAACAAATCTCATACGAAACGCTACTTTGATGTCAAACTTTCGTTACTCCCTAATCCCTTCTAGCGGAGGGCGGCAAAAAGGTGTTGCATCCTAGAGCTAAAAGGGAGGAGGGAAGCAAGTTTTTTTTCGTTTTGTTTGCTATTTTATGCTTTTTGTTTTATGATGGGGGGAGTTAGAAGGTAAGGGGGTTAGGATTAGAGGGGGTTGGGTTACAGTTTAAAAACCTAGGGACGAGGAAACCAAGCAGGAGTTTAGTGTTAAGGTTAAGGGGCCCACGAGGGGCGTCCTTCAATTGTAAAGTGCCTTTAGATGCACGTGTCTAGTCGTCTCGTTGCATCGACCTAGAGGAGTTCTCCGATAGGTCATGCGCATTGGGCTCAGTTAATCGGTCTGTATCCAATGTAAACACGGTCTCTACCGTTAGAAAATCGTTAACCAGGCGATTGTGAGCTTTAACAACCGTTAGGGTTAGGGTTAGGGTTAGGGTTAAAGGGCCCACGAGGGGCGTCCTTCAATTGTAAAATGCCTTTAGACGCACGTGTCTAGTCGTCTCGTTGCATCGACCTAGAGGAGTTTTCTGATAGATCTTGCGCTTTGGGCTCAGTTAATCGGTCTGTATCCATTGTAAACACGGTGTCTGCCGTTAGAAAATCGTTAACCAGGCGTTTGTGAGCTTTAACAACCATCCCTTTGAGTTTAAAACGAACGTTTCTTCAAAAGCCACTCGAGATGGAGGTACTCACGGAGGTTTGTTACGGTAACAACCCTGTGGTTGGCCATCTTCTTTCTTTCCGCAGCGTCGCAAACGCATCGGCCGGTCTCTTAGGTGACGAAAAAACGTCTGATCTCTCGACTGGAATGCTTAACGTACTAAGATTAGTAGAGTTAGTACTAAGAGTTGCATCTGGCCGCCGTAATTTTCTTCGATGATGTCTTGAAAATTTCGTGACGTCGTTTTCAAACCTCTAGGGTCGATTTTAACCTTCGACCTTAAAGTCGATTTTAGCCTTCGGTGTGGCTCTGTACAACTTTTGCGGTGAAAAAGCTTGCGCGGAGTCTACAGTTGTATTTAGCCGACAGACGCTGGCAACGCAGAAACAGAATGACTCTTGGGCGGCGCAAACCGAGCGTTCAGCAAATTTCTAGCATTTTACGTCCAAGCGGACAATCTGCACGACAAATAAAGCTAACTTTCTCGTTGCAACAGTTAGTCACTGGACGTTGGACGAGTGTGTACAGCTGTTTTGCGTCGAAAGCCGACCGGTGGTCGGATGCGACTCTTCTTTTCATTCGAAAATCAGAACCTGGCCATCAGTCGTGTATCACCATCGAATGCTTAATGTAGTGATTTCTCGAAACGACAAAAGCTTGTAAAACAAACAGCTTCGCTGTACTGTTGCCTAATATGTTAACGGATGGCCAGGAACAACCTTGGTCTGTAAAGAATGAGTTCGTTTTTCCATTCGAGGCACTAATTACTGCAGTTTTAAAAGTCACCTAAAGTATAAGCTCATCTCTCCATTCAAGAAAAACAAGCATCAGAGTTTCGGAAAGTTTGCATGCACGACACCACCATCGATGATACTTAAACAAACAGAAAATGAATTGCAAAACAGAACCACTGAATTGCAAAACATAACAACGGACAGCTTGTAAAAAGCATGGTGATGAGCTTCTTCAATCCAATCAAGGAACCAAGCATCACAGTTTCGGCAATGGTGCATGTGCAAATCAGCAAACTGTGATACTTAATCAAACAACTTCACTGTTTTGCTTAGTTTGAGAACGGATGGCTAAGAACAACCTCGTTAGTGAGTATGAAGTCATCTCTTCATTCAAGGAATTAATAATCAGAGTTTTAGAAGTCTCTTACGTGCGATACTACTAATCAACGGTACTTAATCAAACAGCCTCTCAGAATGGCCTAGTTTGAGAACGGAAGGCTAGGAACAACCTTAGTAGTGGGTCATCAGTTCAACTTTTCATTCAAGGAATTAAGCATCTAAAATCTGAAAAATAAAAAGAACAGCTCTTTGTTAGAAGTTCTTATTTTTATTTTTCCTCAACTTCTATTTCTTTTCTTTTTTTCTTTTTTTTTTTTTAATGATAGTTTTTCTTTTTTTTTTATCTATTTTGTTCGTTTAAATTAATACAACAGGCGTTTTAGGTCGTTTCTGTAACATTATTTAACACTTTAAATTGTAATAAATATTTGAACAGAAGAAAATCCTTTTCGTAACGTTAAAATGTCATAAGAACATTTCATCTTTACCAAATACGCTTGTAAGAATAGTTTCACTTTTAAAGTTTGTTGTATATGTCTTTTAATTTAGTGAATCGCAATTTGGATTTTCTTCGGCGCACATCTACTTTAGTTGCTTTTTAGAAAGGTCACCAGAGTTTTCTTACACAGCTCCTGCAGCATAATCTTTAACAAAATACTTTTTTGAAAAGTTTTACATTGAAATAAACAAAAGCCATTTGCGTAAATAGAGATAAATTAGAGAATAAAAAGTGCATAAACGCCTCGCTACTTTGATGAAGAAGAAACGGATGACTGGATGCAACTTTTTAATTTCGTGTGCTATCTCTTTCGATTATGGTACTTTTTGAATATTTTTTCAAAGAAATGTTAGCGTAGTTTTCCTTTTTTAAATTTAAATCATGTTTAAAGGTAGTTTTTGAATGTTTTTTCAAAGAAATGTTAGCGTAGTTTTCATCTATTAAATCTAAATCATGTTTAAAGGTAGTTTTCGAATATTTTTTGAAAGAAAAGTTAGCGTAGTTTTCCTCTTTTAGATCTAGCTTATGTTTAAGGTAGTTTTTGAGTATTTTTTCAAAGAAAAGTTAGCGTAGTTTTCCTCTTTTAGATCTAGCTTATGCTTAAGGTAGTTTTTGAGTATTTTTTCAAAGAAAAGTTAGCGTAGTTTTCCTCTTTTAGATCTAGCTTATGTTTAAGGTAGTTTTTAAATATTCTTTTAAAGAAAAGTTAGCATAGTTTTCCTCTTTTGGATATAGCTTATGTTTAAGGTAGTTTTTAAATATTTTTTTTAAAGAAAAGTTAGCGTAGTTTTCCTCCTTTAGATCTAGCTTATAATTCAGGTAGTTTTTGAATATTTTTTCAAATAAAAATTAGCAAAGTATAGTTTATTTAGCATGACATCACAAAATACTAAACTCAAAAAGGCAAGATAAAGTATAAGATAAACGTAAAATAAGATATAGATGAAACAAATGTTAGGCTGCATAAAATCAAAAACTGCATTGCCTATCATAAACACAAATGTCTAGTGAGAGCTTTTAAAGTTTGTTCATTATCGTCTTTTAATTTGGTGAATCGCGATTTGAATTTTCTAAGGCGCACATGTCTTTCAGTTGCTTTTTTCTTAAGGAAAGGTCGCCAGAGTTTTTTTACGCAGCTCCTGCAGCATAATCTTTAACAAAATACTCTTTTGTATATCATTACATAGAAATAAACAAAAACCATATGCGTAAACAGAGATAAATTAGAACGCAAAAGTGCATAAAAAGCCTCGCTACTTTGCTAAAGAAGAAGTGGATGACTAGATACAACTTTGTAAATTCGTGCACTACCTCAATGGATTAAGGTATTTTTCGAAAGTTTTTTAAAAGCATAAATAGCGTAGTCTTCCTCTTTTAAACCTAGCTTATGTCTAAGGCAGTTTTTGAATAGATTTTCATAGAAAGGTTAGCGTACTTTTCCACTTTTAAGTTTAGCTTATGTAGCTTGACAAAACAACACACAAAAAGACAAGATAAAATATCAGATAAACGTAAAATAAAATATAAATGAAACTAAAGTTAGGCTGCATAAAAAACAAACAACTTAGTAATCTACTAGACATGTTTAGGTTGAATTAAGTAAAGTCCTTTGCGCAAATTTGGATAAATAAGAGAGTAAAAATCCATAAAAAGAAGAAGTGGATGAGTAGATACAATTTTTTAAATTTGTGTGCTATCTCTATCGAATAAGGTAGTTTTCGAGAGTTTTTTCAAAGCAAAATTAGCGTAGTGTTCCTCTTTTAAATCTAGATTATCTCAAAAATAGATTTCGAATAGTTTTTCAAAGAAAGGTTAGCGCAGCTTTCCTCTTTTAACATTAGCTTATGTAGCTTGACATCACAGAACACAAAAAGATAAAATAAAATATAAGACAAACGTAAAATGAAAAATAGATGTAGCTAAAGTTAGGCTGCATAAAAAACCAACAACATAATAATCTACTAGGCATGTTTAAATTGAATTAAATAAAATCCTTTTCGCAAAAATAGGTATGTTAGAGAGTAAAAGCGCATAAAAAGCCTCGCTACTTTGTTTAAGGTAGTTTTTGAATTGTTTTTCAAAGAAAGGTTAGCGTAGTTTTCCTCTTTAAAGTTTAGCTTATGTAGCTTGACATCACAGAACACAAAAAGATAAAATAAAATATAAGACAAACGTAAAATGAAAAATAGATGTAGCTAAAGTTAGGCTGCATAAAAAACCAACAACATATTAATCTACTAGGCATGTTTAAATTGAATTAAATAAAATCCTTTGCGCAAAAATAGGTATGTTAGAGAGTAAAAGTGCATAGAAAGCCTCGCTACTTTGCTGTGAAAGAAGTGGATGACTAGATACAACTTTTTAAAATCCTGTGCTATCTCTATCGATTAAGGTAGTTTTCGAAAGTTTTTTCAAAGCAAAAATAGCGTAGTCTTTCTCTTTTAAACCCTATGCGCAAATGTAGGTATGTTAGAGAATAAAAGCGCATAAAAAGCCTCGCTACTTTGTTTAAGGTAGTTTTTGAATAGTTTTTCAAAGAAAGTTTAGCGTAGTTTTCCTCTTTAAAGTTTGGCTTATGTAGCTTGACATCACAAAACACAAAACACTAAAAGGAAAGGTAATATAAAAGTTAATCCTAAAATAAAATGTAGGTGAAATTAATATTAGGCTGCATAAAAGAAAAAAAAAATCGTAGCATAATAATCTTCTATATATGTTTGGATTGAATTAAATGAATTCCTTTGCGTAAATATAAGCAAACTAGTGAGAAAATGTGCATAAAGAGCCTCGCTACTTTGCTGCAGAAGAAGTGGATGACTATATGCAATTTTTTAAAATCGTGTGCTATCTCTATCGATTAAGGTAGTTTTCAAAAGTTTTTTCAAAGTAAAAATAGTGTAGTTTTCCTTTTTTAAATCTAGCTTTTGTCTAGGGTAGTTTATGAATAGACTTTCAAAGAAAGGTTAGCGTAGCATTCCACTTTTAAGTTTAGCTTAAGTTGCTTGGCATCACAAAACTCAAAACTCAAAAAGAAAAGATAAAATATATGATAAACCTAAAACATAATATAGATGAAACTAAAGTTAGGCTGCATAAAAAACCAACAACATAATAATCTACTAGGCATGTTTAAATTGAATTAAATAAAATCCTTTGCGCAAATGTAGGTATGTTAGAGAGTAAAAGTGCATGAAAAGCCTCGCTACTTTGTTAAAGGTAGTTTTTGAATAGTTTTTCAAAGCAAGTTTAGCGTAGTTTTCCTCTTTTATGTTTAGACTATGTAGCTTGACATCACAGAACACAAAGCTCAAAAAGGCAAGATAAAATATAAGTTAATCGTAAAATATAGATGTAACAAAGTTTAGACTGCATAAAAAACCAACAACATAATAATCTACTAGGCATGTTTAAGTTGAATTAAATAATGTCCTCTGCGCAAATATAGGAAAGTTAGAGTAAAAATCCATAAAAAGCCTCGATACTTTGCTGAAGAAGAAGATGACTATATGCAACTTTTTAAAATTGTGAGCTATCTATATCGATTTAGGTCCTTTTTGAGTACTTTTTCAAAGAAAAGTTAGCGCAGTTTTCCCCTTTTAAGATTAGATTATGAAGCTTGACATAACAAAACACAAAACTAACAAAGGCAAGATAAAATATAAGGTAAACGCAATATAATGTATAGATGAAACTAAAGTTAGGCTGCATAAAACAAACGCGTAACAATACTCTTCTATGTATGTTTACATTGAGTTAAATAAAATCCTTTGCGCAAATATAGGTATGTTAGAGAATAAAAGTGCATAAAAAGCCTCAGTACTTTGCTGTAGAAGAAGTGGATGAGTAGATACAATTTTTTAAATTTGTGTGCTATCTCTATCGAATAAGTTAGTTTTCGAGAGTTTTTTCAAAGCAAAATTAGCGTAGTGTTCCTCTTTTAAATCTAGATTATCTCAAAAATAGATTTCGAATAGTTTTTCAAAGAAAGGTTAGCGCAGCTTTCCTCTTTTAACATTAGCTTATGTAGCTTGACATCACAGAACACAAAAAGATAAAATAAAATATAAGACAAACGTAAAATGAAAAATAGATGTAGCTAAAGTTAGGCTGCATAAAAAACCAACAACATAATAATCTACTAGGCATGTTTAAATTGAATTAAATAAAATCCTTTGCGCAAAAATAGGTATGTTAGAGAGTAAAAGCGCATAAAAAGCCTCGCTACTTTGTTAAAGGTAGTTTTTGAATAGTTTTTCAAAGACAGGTTAGCGTAAATTTCCTCTTTAAAGTTTAGCTTATGTAGCTTGACATCACAAAATACAAAACTCAAAAAGACAAGATAAAATATAAGATAAACGCAAAATAAAATATAGATGAAACTAAAGTTAGGCTGCATACAAAACCAACAACATAATATTCTACTAGTTATGTTTAAATTGAATTAAATAAAATCCTTTACGCAAATATAGGTAAGTTAGAGAGTAAAAGTGCATAAAAAGCTTTACTTTGCTGAAGAAGAAGATGAATAGATGCAACTTTTTAAATTCGTGAGCTATCTCTATCGGTGTAAGGTAGTTTTTGAACAATTTTTCAAAGAAAAGTTAGCCTAGTTTTCTTCTTTTAAGTTTAAATTATGTAGCTTGACATCACAAAATACAAAACTCAAAAAGGCAAGATAAAATATAAGATAAACGCAAAATAAAATATAGATGAAACTAAAGTTAGGCTGCATACAAAACCAACAACATAATATTCTATTAGAAAAGTTAGCCTAGTTTCATTCTTTTAAGTTTAGATTATGTAGCTTGACATCACAAAACACAAAAAGGCAAGATAAAATACAAGGTAAACGTAAAATAAAATAGAAGTCAAACAAAAGTTAGGTTGCATAAATACAAAAACTGCATTGCCAAAAATAGAATTTGTTGTCTAGAAAGACCTTTTAAACTTTGTTTCTTTCGTTTTTTGACTTAGTGAATCGCGATCTGGTTTTTCTTAGGCGCGCTTGTTTCTTAGTTGTTTTTTTTGTAAAGAAACTTTATTCAGACGTTTTTTTTTACGCAACTCCTTTAACATTATTTTTAACAAAGTATTCTTTTATACGTGTTTACATTGAAATAAAACCCTTTGCGTAAATAGAGAAATAGAGATAAATTAGAGAGCAAAAGTACATAAAAAGCCTCGCTACTTTGCAGAAGAAGAATTGGATGGCAAGATTCGTGTGCTTTCTCTTTCGTTTAAGGTACTTCTTGAATATTTTTTCAAAGAAAAGTTAGCGTAGTTTTCCTCTTTTAAGTTTAGCTTACGCAGCTTGACATCACAAAACGCAAAAACCAATAAGGCATGATAAAATACAAGATAAACGTAAAATAAAATAGAAGTGAAACAAAAGTTAGACTGCATAAAAACAAAAAAAAAAAAAAAAAAACATAATATACTTCTATGTATGTTTACATTGAACTAAATAAAATCCTTTGTGTAAATATATGAAAAAATAGAGAGTAAGAGTTCATAAAAAAGCCTCGCTATTTTGCTGAAGAAGAAATGGATGTCTAGGTCTTTTAAAATAAGGAACTTTTTGATTTCTTTTTCCGAAAAATGGTTGGAGCAGTTTTCCTTTTTTAAATTTCACTTATGCAGTTTAACATCACAGGAAATATTATTTTGCTTTTTAACAAACTCTTAAAAACATCAGAAGTAATTCTAAATGCAACTCTATTAAAAGTTTTCACAGAATAACAAAACGACTTCTTTTTTTTTTTTTTTAAAGATAAAAAAAAGTTTGAACTATCTTTAAATAAGAAATGTGAGAACAGTTTAACAGAACTTCTTGTTTATTATGTCTTTAGCGAAACAGATAAAAATATTTGCAAAAGCATAGATAAAACAAACTACACAAAAGGCCCATCTTTATTGCCAAACTGAACAAACTTATCTAAACTACATAAATGGTTTCACGATATTGCCATATTGAACAAACTTTTCTAAACTACCCTCTTTTTGAATTTTTAGCTTCATGTTTTTAATTTTGTCTTTAATATGGCTTTGGTAGGAGTACTTTTGCAAGACATGAATGAGCTTGTCACTGCTATGATTTGCCAAGATGCCAAGGTAATCTTTGTACGAGCAACTTGAGCTTACATCTGTAAACACGTCTTGCAAGATGTATGCCAACACCAAAGCTGCACATCGTGGAAAACTTCTGGTGTTGAACCATTCGTTGTGGCCAGGGCAAGCATTCAGCTTTTTAACTATTTCATCTAAAATTTTACAAACTCAAGTCATAACACAAAGTGATTAAATCAAATATTCATTTGGTTCTGAAGTAAGACAAGATTTATTCTGTTTTTTTTTTTATTTATTTTTTTTTTGTTGACCTTATTGTTTGCACTGATAGCAATAACTGGTTTTTGAAAGATTACCTAAATGGCATTGGCTAACTTCTGCTTTGTTTTCCTTTGTTCTTGGCTGAGTTGATCCTGAAATAAAATAAAACCATGTTCATTTTTCTAATTCATAAAAACCATCAACAGTTTCTAAGTGTTAGAGATGATAACAAGCTGTGCATGATTTCTAACGGTGATGTTTCTAACTTCATCATTAGAAATCGGGTAGACACAACTTTCTAAAAGTGCACTTAGCAATGATGGCTAGTTTTTGTTAACAGTTAACCATCTGAAATTGTGCAAGAAGAGGTTTGTGTTTATATATCTTTGTATAAATTAGGTTTTACATTACCGATGAGTTCTTGAGTGAAAGATGGCATTTCCAACTTGATTTTTTTTCTTCTTGGATCTTTTACTTCTAAAACATAATCAGTTTTAGTATCATTCACTTGTATAAACATTTAAGCAATCACAGAATTAGTCCTGCAACAAATACATACACACTTCTGTGTTGTTTTTTTGGTTTGTTTTGTTTTTTTTACAGCTTTAACAATAAAAATAGGGCAAGGAGTTGATTTGGGCATTTTCATTTTTTGAAAGCGTGTTGAGATTTGCATAAAAATCAAAAATCAAAAATCAAAAAGAGTTTACCTCTGGATGTAGAGGCAAGACTTTGGCTAAATAGGCTACCAACAGATTGAACAGCATAAGGTGAGAGCTGCTTTGCAAGAACAGTACCAGCCTGTTGGACTGAAACAGCTGAAACTGGATCAGATGAAAGAAACAAACTGGGTTTGGCCAATGTTTGCTGAAAAGCAACAAGGCTAGGAGTCAGAGGAACAGAAAAGACCTCTTTTGAAGGACAGAAAGCGACTTGCTGAGAAGGAGAAGCAGAAACAGGTTTGGCAACCACTTGCTCACTAAAGTAAACTGGAGAAAGATTTGCATGGTGTTCAATAAAATCCGGTTCATCAGGAAATAATGTTAATGCAAGAGGAGAACAAGCTGTGCCAACAGGAACAGCTAGAGTCTGATCTACATCCATACAAACAGTTTGTTCTTTAGGAACTAGTTGTGCAAGAGCAGGGGATAGTTCAAGAACTGGACCAGCGATTGTTTGTTCAGATGGAACAGACGAAACAGGAGTTGAGGTAGGTTCACACAAGAAATCTACAGCATGGTCGTTGCTATCCTCTAAAGGAACTTTGTTTTCTACAGCTGGAGCAAACGGAACCACTGTGGTACAGCTGAAAGTAGCAGCACATTCTTCAGAGTCAGAACCGGAGTCTAAATCTTCCTCAAAGATGTCCTCAACCTCATGAAAACCGTACTCCTCTGCATTAGTTTGGAGCCAGTCCATCACATCCTTCTCCTTCTTTGGTGGTCTCTCAGACTTTTCAACAGTCAAAGACTCTATGACTCCGAAGGACTGTCCGATGCCCAGGGCAAAGCGCAACTCCTCTGCAGCGTTCCACTGGGACACATAAAAGCTATCCATTGTGTTCCTGCTGTGCTTCATGTAGAGTGTAGCGAACCGCTCGCGATCTTCTTTGCTGTTGTTGGCAAAGTAAGTGGCTATCGAACCGCGAATGCAAGTGGGAGTAAGACGCTTCATGGGAATGTTTACTTGGCTTTTTCTGAAGCAGGACGTCAGGCAAGAGGAGATAGCAGAGGAACCCATCTGGTAAACAGGCACTCTAGTTGCACCGAGTGTCACACATTCGTCTTTGTTGGGTCTCATCGATAGAAAAAGGGGCCTGTAGCAGTCGCTCAACTCCAAAACAGTCTTGGTGTCTGCAGCCATGTAGTGAGAGTCGTTGACAAGAAGGTCTCTGTATCTCAGCAAATAAATATCGATCAACACTTTCAAGTCGTTCGGCACTAGAATGTTTTTGGCTCCGTACTTGTATGCTGTTTTGTAGCGCTCTTGCACAATGCAATATCCACACTCACTCTTCTCAGCAGCCATGTAGTCTCTAATGTTTAAAAGAGCAATGTTAGATTTTCTTAAACTGTTAATTACAGTGACAGAGAGCAGAAGATGGTTTCGTAGAGACACAGCATTGTCTCTAGTCAGCGGAAGAGACGCCTTTCTAATCGATTCCACTAAGTCTCTTACGTATGCAGACTTGCCATATTCGGTCAGCAAACTGACATTGATGATGTTGATGCTTTTTCTTCTTTTCACAAGGCTCCTCCTCAAAGAACGAAAGGGCCTCAGCACTTTTTGTAACTCCTCCACCTTGCAGCGCAAACGTCGGATGGCCTCATGAGAAAGTCCGAAATAGACATTCCTGGCTTCACTGAAACGAAACAGGAGACAAAGGTAGACGAGGCGGTTGTACAACGTGTGACAAGACATGGCTTTTGTTTGGTCAAGTTCACTCAGCTTGGAATTGAGCTGAATGTTTTTAAAGTGCATGGAAAAGTATCTATCCTCCAAAACGTTGGAATTGGTGAGAGCATTCGGGTGCAGCGTCAGCGTGCTGTCACAACATGTCAATATTTCAACAACTGCATTTTTGTAGATCTTTGCTTGTGACAAAGTGTTGTTGTTGGCTACCACAAGCCACTTTTCAAAATCTCTGAAGAGCTCATCTGCTGACTGGTAATAAAAGTGAAAAGCATCTTTGTCCAGCTGAAACAAGAGTCTCTTATCTTCTGTCAAGACGGAGGAGTTGGAAACCAAGTGCTTTAAGGAATTAAAATCAGAGTCTAGGACAGATTCGGTTTTCAGCTCTTTGTTTTCTACAGAGGTGCAGTGGTTTGCAGAAGGAGCCTCGGACGAACCAGCAACTGATGAGGGCAAGCTTAAAAGAGGATCAGAGGAAAGAACCGGAGAAGAAAAAGAGGAGGAAGGCCCAGGAGCAGAGGATGCAGAGCCTGATGCAGACGCTTGTTCAGCTACTGGCTTAATACCAAAGAAGGCAGGTCGAATAAATTGAGGGACATAGAGCTTCTCGTTGTCGTATCGCTTTGCCTCTGCAATCTTTTGTTTGATCGTCTTGGAATCGTAGAAATGAGTCTCTTTCAAGTGTATGTCCAGTCGGTCGTAATACTTCCAACATTGCAAACAGGGGTAAGGTTTTGGACAGCCGGACTTGCGTTCGAGACGAGCATGCTGAAACTTCCTGACCATTGCAGAGTAAAAGATGGAAGCTTCATCCAAAGTCCAAGAATGATCTTTTTTAGTCAAGTGTCTTTTAATGCTTGTGGAGGAATGTTTGCAGAAAGGCATCGGACAGCTAACAGCGTACCTCTTCTTGGTACCATAGAAAGGTACAACCCTGTTTACGGAGCCACACGCTGCAACTAATGCGGCCCTGACTTTGTTTTTGAGCTTTAAGTCTCTCTGTTCTTGTGACTGCCTTCTTTTCTTTTTTTTCGCTTTAGAGTTCGGAGAAGGGGCAACAACAGTGTTGTTTTCTTGTGAAGAAGACATGTTCAGGTGTTTGTTTGCAACGGTTTATGCTAAAAAAAAGAAAACAGTTAGTGAGAGTGTTTTTCTTCTGCCTGCATCCATTCCTGGAATGTTTACAACTGCAGGGAAGAGCTGTGTTTTTTCGAATCCTCTGCAAAAGAGAAAAAAGAAAGAAAAGAGAGCAACAAGAAGAAACAAAGATTCCACTAGCAAATGAAAAAGAATGAGAGCAACTAGCATTACATGCATGGTGGCAGCAGTGATTGCTATTATGAGAAGGAGAACGAGAAAAAAAAAAAAAAAAGAAACAAATAAATAAAGAGATGGAGTTTGAGAGGATCTCGCAACCATATGACTCAAAGAAAGAAACTGTGTTGAAAAAAGGCAAGAGAGGGCAAATAGAACTTGCTAACAAGGACAAATGACAGACATAACTACAACAGTAACAACTCTCATTGCAAGCATAATAACAACAGCATCAGCATCACTGACTCAGAGAGTGTTGACAAAACAAAACAGATTAAAAAAACAAGCAATGTGGCTGAACCGTAACAACAATCATTGCATGTATAACAACAACAACAACAACAACAACAACAACAACAACAGCATCACTGACTCAGAGGGTATTGATAAAAAAAAACAAGCAAAACAAAAACAAACAAAAAAAAACAAAACAAATAAAAAAACAAAACAAGCAAATTGGGTGAACAGTAACAACTCTCATTGCAAGCATAATAACAACAACAGCATCAGCATCACTGACTCAGAGAGTGTTGACAAAATAAAATAGATAATAAACAAGCAAAGTGGGTGAACAGTAACAGCTCTCATTGAAAGCATAATAACAACAACAGCATCAGCAACAGCATCACTAACTCAGAGGATATATAAAAAAACAAACAAACAAACAAACAAACAAACAAACAAACAAAACAAGCAAAGTGGCTGAACAGTAACAGCTATCATTGCAAGTAAAATAACAACAACAGCATCAGCAACATCATCACTGACTCAGAGAGTGGTGATAAAATAAAACAGATTAAAAAACAAGCAAAGTGGCTAAACAGTAACAACTATAACTACAAGTAAAATAACAAAAGCAGCAACAGCATCACTAACTCGCAGGGTGTTGATAAAAAAAACAAACAACAAACAAATAAAGCAAGCAAAGTGGGTGAACATTAACACTCATTGCAACTATAATAACACCAACAGCAACAGCATCAGTGACTCAAAGGGTGTTGATAAACAAAAACAAAAGCACAAACAAAACAAGCAAAGTGGGTGAACATTAACAACACTTATTGCAAGCATAATAACAACAACACCATCAGCATCACTGACTCAGAGAGTGTTGATAAAATAAAATAATTTATAAACAAGCCAAGTTGGTGAACATTAACAAACACTCATTGCAGCTATAATAAGAATAAGAACAACAGCAACAGCAACACCATCACTGACTCAGAGAGTGTTGATAAAATAAAATAGATTATAAACATGCCAAGTTGGTGAACATTAACAAACACTCATTGCAACTATAACAACGACTACAGCAACAGCATCACTTACTCAGAGAGTGTTGAGAGAAAAAACAACAAAAAAAAACAAAAAACAAAACAGAAAACAAAAATACAAGCCAAGTGGGGGAACATTAACAAACACTCATTGCAACTATAACAACAACAACAGCAACAGCATCACTTACTCAGAGAGTGTTTATAAATAAAACAAAAAACAAAAACAAAAAACAAAAATACAAGCCAAGTGGGTGATTACTAACAGCGCTAACAGCAGCAATAACAGTGTCCTTAGAAACAACAAACAAGTACAACAGCAACAACTGCTTTTACAGAGTATAACAATAACAACAACATGGCTGACACAAGTGTCAATGGCACTAACAACAACAAAAGGGTTGGAATAAAAACCTGTAGGCAAAAGGAGAGCTGCATTCAGACAAGATCGATTACAAAGAGGCTCTTCTTTAAGACAGAGGAGAAACTGCTTTTGAGGGACAGAGGGACTTTTGTTGTTGCTGTTGTGCAGAAACCAACAAACTTTTATTGAACCGAATATAACCGAACATAACCGAAAGTCTTGTTTGCTTCTGTTTTGTGCCATCAAGAAGGGAAAACAAAACATCACGAAACAAACGAAGCAAACGAAACAAACAAACAAACAAACGAACGAAACAAACAAACAAACAAAAAAATTAAATAAATTAACAAACAAACAAACAAGCAAACAAACAAAAACAAATAAGAAAAACAGAAAACGCAGTACCGAAACCTCGCCATTTTTTATCCTTCCTCAAGCTTTCTTTGGGCGCCAAAGACCGAGAAAGCTGCGCAAGCGTGACGTTTAGGGGGGTGGGGGGGGTGGGTACTTAAGGCCAGCAGACCGACCAATGGCAAGCTTAGGAGAGACCCACGTGAATGCTACATTTTCTTTCTATGTACGCTGGATCCGCTCAAAGTCTGGAATTTTCAGCATTCACGTGTCATCACTCCAGCCACCAGATTGGCCCACACTTTGCACACTTTCAAGACTAGAACCTCACTTATACGCAAATTGAGCCAAAAAAAAAAACTAAGTCTCGCATGGCGACAACTTTTCCAAAAGCAAACAAAGGCAAACGAAGGCAAACGAAGAAAAAACAAAAACAAATAAACAAAAACAAAACCGAAAAGGGAGAGAGAGAGTGAGTCGACTCATTTCTTTCGACTGCCTTAAACGAGAAGTCTAAAACGTTTAAAAGTTGAAAACTAAGTTTTTTAAATGAACTGCACCGAAAAAACTTTACGACAGTTTAGCTGGTTAAAAACGCAGAGGAAAATATTTTATAAAATTTAAGCGTTCTAAAGATGTCCATTTTTGTTTTTGTTTTTTTTATTTTGGTTTGTTTCTTTTTTTAAATTCTAGCGATCGAGCATATTTGAACGGTTTCATCAACCTGTTGGCGCACGTGCTCGAGAGCTAGAACTTTGATTGCTTTTGTTGTTGAGCATTGAGAATGTCCGAGCAGGTTTTTTTATCGATTTCATCGCTTGTGGCGAGGCAAAAATCGAAACGCTTTTTGGACGAAAGAAAAGAGATTAAAAGGAAAAAAGAGAAGAAAAAAAAAACAAAAAAATGGGTTATGTGTCATAAACATTTATTTTCTCACGCGATGACGTCTAGTTTTGTTAGAGTAATTAAAATATGGTATCAAGTTTGTAATTTCTATCTTATTTTTAGTTACGGATAATTGCCAATTATGTCACGTTTAGTATACACAACGCTGTTTTCTTAATAGCAATATGATACAAACAAGTTATAAAAAAAAAAGCGTTCGCTCGATCTTCCTTAGTCAGTTGAAACAAAAAGAAATTTTCACAACATATGATTGATTTGGTTGTCCTAGCAAGCTGTTTTAGCAAACGGCTAGAGGTTGCAACTGTTGTTCATTGAAAACGAAAAATCTAGCGTCAGCAAGAAATTTTTGAATACATAATGTACGCAAAAGTGGCACTAACAAATGAAAATGTAAAAAAACTGTTTACCTTGATGCCAGACTCGCAGAGATGTTGTCGCTCGTTGCTATCGACTGCGAACAGCTTTGTTGTTTTTCGAAGTGCCTCTTCATTCTACTTATAGCCGAAGTTTTGGCTTCGAAAAAAAATACGAACGTCGTTAAGCTCAACGAGCTGCTTTAATTGTTGTTCGTGCGAAAACGAAATGCTTAAAACGGATAAAAGTGTTGGCGTAATTACACTTTTCGACCGCGATGCAGTTTGTCAACTCTAGCGTACTTTTTTGGCTCGTGGAGCAAAAGCCTCATGATAATAGCAAAGGCTTAAAATGTCTTAACATGTCAGCAAAGGCTTAATATGCTTAATAAACTGTGGTTAAGTTTTTGCGGTGCAGTTCATTTACAACTTAATTTGCAACTTGCTGGCACAAGCAAACGTTTATGACTTCTCGTTTAAGACAGTTGAGCGAAATCAGTCGACTCACTCATTCTCCCTTTTCTGTTTTGTTTTTGTTTTGTTTTTTTGTTTTTGTTTTTGTTTTTGTTTGTTTTTTTTTTTTCTTTGTTTGTCTTTTGTTTAAAATGTAAAAAACTCGAAAGGAAAGTTGTTGCTTTGTTTGCTTATTGAAAGTTTTCGCCAGTTGCAAGACTTAGTTTTGTTTTTGTTTACTTATTAAAATATCGAGGAAAATATTTGAGGACATCGCATTCTAATGGTGCCTTTATAACAACATCTAACGATTTAACGTTTAATGTTGTGCTCAAAAAAAAAATTCCTTTTATATCTCTCAATGGTCTCCAACGATAAAACTGCCGACCAATCGCAACGATTAAACAGCCAACCAATGGCAGCTCAATGGTCTCCAAACAAGAGACTGCCGACCAATGGCAGCTCAGTGGTTTGAGAAGTGAGATCATTCGATTTCCTTTTATTATCTCCAGTTTGAACTAGTGCTTGGCTTGTGGTGCAGAAACTAAAACTTCCCGTTTTTGTATTTTGTTTTGAATTTCTTTGCTTTGAGCTTTTTAATCGATCGATAGCTTTAGGAGAAAAGAAGAAACCCCTCTGACGAAGTCTTGGCTTTTTTAAAAACGCTCAAATTTTGGCAAACAAATCTCATACGAAACGCTACTTTGATGTCAAGCTTTCGTTACTCCGTACTCCCTTCTAGCGGAGGGCGGCAAAAAGGTATTGCATCCTAGAGCTAAAAGGGAGGAGGGAAGCAAGTTTTTTTTCGTTTTGTTTGCTTTTTTATGTTTTTTGTTTTTTTGAGGGGGGGAGAGTTAGAGGGTAAGGGGGTTAGGATTAGAGGGGGTTGGGGTTACGGTTTGGAAACCTGGGGACGAGGATATCAAGCAGGAGTTTAGTGTTAAGGTTAAAGGGCCCACGAGGGGCGTCCTTCAATTGTAAAATGCCTTTAGACGCACGTGTCTAGTCGTCTCGTTGCATCGACCTAGAGGAGTTTTCTGATAGATCTTGCGCTTTGGGCTCAGTTAATCGGTCTGTATCCATTGTAAACACGGTGTCTGCCGTTAGAAAATCGTTAACCAGGCGTTTGTGAGCTTTAACAACCATCCCTTTGAGTTTAAAACGAACGTTTCTTCAAAAGCCACTCGAGATGGAGGTACTCACGGAGGTTTGTTACGGTAACAACCCTGTGGTTGGCCATCTTCTTTCTTTCCGCAGCGTCGCAAACGCATCGGCCGGTCTCTTAGGTGACGAAAAAACGTCTGATCTCTCGACTGGAATGCTTAACGTACTAAGATTAGTAGAGTTAGTACTAAGAGTTGCATCTGGCCGCCGTAATTTTCTTCGATGATGTCTTGAAAATTTCGTGACGTCGTTTTCAAACCTCTAGGGTCGATTTTAACCTTCGACCTTAAAGTCGATTTTAGCCTTCGGTGTGGCTCTGTACAACTTTTGCGGTGAAAAAGCTTGCGCGGAGTCTACAGTTGTATTTAGCCGACAGACGCTGGCAACGCAGAAACAGAATGACTCTTGGGCGGCGCAAACCGAGCGTTCAGCAAATTTCTAGCATTTTACGTCCAAGCGGACAATCTGCACGACAAATAAAGCTAACTTTCTCGTTGCAACAGTTAGTCACTGGACGTTGGACGAGTGTGTACAGCTGTTTTGCGTCGAAAGCCGACCGGTGGTCGGATGCGACTCTTCTTTTCATTCGAAAATCAGAACCTGGCCATCAGTCGTGTATCACCATCGAATGCTTAATGTAGTGATTTCTCGAAACGACAAAAGCTTGTAAAACAAACAGCTTCGCTGTACTGTTGCCTAATATGTTAACGGATGGCCAGGAACAACCTTGGTCTGTAAAGAATGAGTTCGTTTTTCCATTCGAGGCACTAATTACTGCAGTTTTAAAAGTCACCTAAAGTATAAGCTCATCTCTCCATTCAAGAAAAACAAGCATCAGAGTTTCGGAAAGTTTGCATGCACGACACCACCATCGATGATACTTAAACAAACAGAAAATGAATTGCAAAACAGAACCACTGAATTGCAAAACATAACAACGGACAGCTTGTAAAAAGCATGGTGATGAGCTTCTTCAATCCAATCAAGGAACCAAGCATCACAGTTTCGGCAATGGTGCATGTGCAAATCAGCAAACTGTGATACTTAATCAAACAACTTCACTGTTTTGCTTAGTTTGAGAACGGATGGCTAAGAACAACCTCGTTAGTGAGTATGAAGTCATCTCTTCATTCAAGGAATTAATAATCAGAGTTTTAGAAGTCTCTTACGTGCGATACTACTAATCAACGGTACTTAATCAAACAGCCTCTCAGAATGGCCTAGTTTGAGAACGGAAGGCTAGGAACAACCTTAGTAGTGGGTCATCAGTTCAACTTTTCATTCAAGGAATTAAGCATCTAAAATCTGAAAAATAAAAAGAACAGCTCTTTGTTAGAAGTTCTTATTTTTATTTTTCCTCAACTTCTATTTCTTTTCTTTTTTTCTTTTTTTTTTTTTAATGATAGTTTTTCTTTTTTTTTTATCTATTTTGTTCGTTTAAATTAATACAACAGGCGTTTTAGGTCGTTTCTGTAACATTATTTAACACTTTAAATTGTAATAAATATTTGAACAGAAGAAAATCCTTTTCGTAACGTTAAAATGTCATAAGAACATTTCATCTTTACCAAATACGCTTGTAAGAATAGTTTCACTTTTAAAGTTTGTTGTATATGTCTTTTAATTTAGTGAATCGCAATTTGGATTTTTTTAGGCGCACATCTACTTTAGTTGCTTTTTCTTAAAGAAAGGTCACCAGAGTTTTCTTACACAGCTCCTGCAGCATAATCTTTAACAAAATACTCTTTTGAAAAGTTTTACATTGAAATAAACAAAAGCCATTTGCGTAAATAGAGATAAATTAGAGAATAAAAAGTGCATAAACGCCTCGCTACTTTGATGAAGAAGAAACGGATGACTAGATGCAACTTTTTAATTTCGTGTGCTATCTCTTTCGATTAAGGTACTTTTTGAATATTTTTTCAAAGAAATGTTAGCGTAGTTTTCCTTTTTTAAATTTAAATCATGTTTAAAGGTAGTTTTTGAATGTTTTTTCAAAGAAATGTTAGCGTAGTTTTCCTTTTTTAAATTTAAATCATGTTTAAAGGTAGTTTTTGAATGTTTTTTCAAAGAAATGTTAGCGTAGTTTTCATCTATTAAATCTAAATCATGTTTAAAGGTAGTTTTTGAATATTTTTTCAAAGAAAAGTTAGCGTAGTTTTCCTCTTTTAGATTTAGCTTATGTTTAAGGTAGTTTTTGAGTATTTTTTCAAAGAAAAGTTAGCGTAGTTTTCCTCTTTTAGATCTAGCTTATGTTTAAGGTAGTTTTTGAGTATTTTTTCAAAGAAAAGTTAGCGTAGTTTTCCTCTTTTAGATCTAGCTTATGTTTAAGGTAGTTTTTGAGTATTTTTTCAAAGAAAAGTTAGCGTAGTTTTCCTCTTTTAGATCTTGCTTATGCTTAAGGTAGTTTTTGAGTATTTTTTCAAAGAAAAGTTAGCGTAGTTTTCCTCTTTTAGATCTAGCTTATGTTTAAGGTAGTTTTTAAATATTTTTTTAAAGAAAAGTTAGCGTAGTTTTCCTCTTTTAGATTTAGCTTATGTTTAAGGTAGTTTTTGAGTATTTTTTCAAAGAAAAGTTAGCGTAGTTTTCCTCTTTTAGATCTAGCTTATGTTTAAGGTAGTTTTTGAGTATTTTTTCAAAGAAAAGTTAGCGTAGTTTTCCTCTTTTAGATCTAGCTTATGTTTAAGGTAGTTTTTGAGTATTTTTTCAAAGAAAAGTTAGCGTAGTTTTCCTCTTTTAGATCTAGCTTATGCTTAAGGTAGTTTTTGAGTATTTTTTCAAAGAAAAGTTAGCGTAGTTTTCCTCTTTTAGATCTAGCTTATGTTTAAGGTAGTTTTTAAATATTTTTTTAAAGAAAAGTTAGCGTAGTTTTCCTCTTTTGGATATAGCTTATGTTTAAGGTAGTTTTTAAATATTTTTTTTAAAGAAAAGTTAGCGTAGTTTTCCTCCTTTAGATCTAGCTTATAATTCAGGTAGTTTTTGAATATTTTTTCAAATAAAAATTAGCAAAGTATAGTTTATTTAGCATGACATCACAAAATACTAAACTCAAAAAGGCAAGATAAAGTATAAGATAAACGTAAAATAAGATATAGATGAAACAAATGTTAGGCTGCATAAAATCAAAAACTGCATTGCCTATCATAAACACAAATGTCTAGTGAGAGCTTTTAAGGTTCGTTCTTTTCGTCTTTTAATTTGGTGAATCGCGATTTGAATTTTCTAAGGCGCACATGTCTTTCAGTTGCTTTTTTCTTAAGGAAAGGTCGCCAGAGTTTTTTTACGCAGCTCCTGCAGCATAATCTTTAACAAAATACTCTTTTGTATATCATTACATAGAAATAAACAAAAGCCATATGCGTAAACAGAGATAAATTAGAACGCAAAAGTGCATAAAAAGCCTCGCTACTTTGCTATAGAAGAAGTGGATGACTAGATACAACTTTGTAAATTCGTGCACTATCTCAATGGATTAAGGTATTTTTCGAAAGTTTTTTAAAAGCATAAATAGCGTAGTCTTCCTCTTTTAAATCTAGCTTATGTCTAAGGCAGTTTTTGAATAGATTTTCAAAGAAAGGTTAGCGTAGTTTTCCACTTTTAAGTTTAGCTTATGTAGCTTGACAAAACAACACACAAAAAGACAAGATAAAATATCAGATAAACGTAAAATAAAATATAAATGAAACTAAAGTTAGGCTGCATAAAAAACAAACAACTTAATAATCTACTAGACATGTTTAAGTTGAATTAAGTAAAGTCCTTTGCGCAAATTTGGGTAAATAAGAGAGTAAAAATCCATAAAAGGAAGAAGTGGATGAGTAGATACAATTTTTTAAATTTGTGTGCTATCTCTATTGAATAAGGTAGTTTTCGAGAGTTTTTTCAAAGCAAAATTAGCGTAGTGTTCCTCTTTTAAATCTAGATTATCTCAAAAATAGATTTCGAATAGTTTTTCAAAGAAAGGTTAGCGCAGCTTTCCTCTTTCAACATTAGCTTATGTAGCTTGACATCACAGAACACAAAAAGATAAAATAAAATATAAGACAAACGTAAAATGAAAAATAGATGTAGCTAAAGTTAGGCTGCATAAAAAACCAACAACATAATAATCTACTAGGCATGTTTAAATTGAATTAAATAAAATCCTTTTCGCAAAAATAGGTATGTTAGAGAGTAAAAGCGCATAAAAAGCCTCGCTACTTTGTTTAAGGTAGTTTTTGAATTGTTTTTCAAAGAAAGGTTAGCGTAGTTTTCCTCTTTAAAGTTTAGCTTATGTAGCTTGACATCACAGAACACAAAAAGATAAAATAAAATATAAGACAAACGTAAAATGAAAAATAGATGTAGCTAAAGTTAGGCTGCATAAAAAACCAACAACATAATACTCTACTAGGCATGTTTAAATTGAATTAAATAAAATCCTTTTCGCAAAAATAGGTATGTTAGAGAGTAAAAGCGCATAAAAAGCCTCGCTACTTTGTTTAAGGTAGTTTTTGAATTGTTTTTCAAAGAAAGGTTAGCGTAGTTTTCCTCTTTAAAGTTTAGCTTATGTAGCTTGACATCACAGAACACAAAAAGATAAAATAAAATATAAGACAAACGTAAAATGAAAAATAGATGTAGCTAAAGTTAGGCTGCATAAAAAACCAACAACATAATAATCTACTAGGCATGTTTAAATTGAATTAAATAAAATCCTTTTCGCAAAAATAGGTATGTTAGAGAGTAAAAGCGCATAAAAAGCCTCGCTACTTTGTTTAAGGTAGTTTTTGAATTGTTTTTCAAAGAAAGGTTAGCGTAGTTTTCCTCTTTAAAGTTTAGCTTATGTAGCTTGACATCACAGAACACAAAAAGATAAAATAAAATATAAGACAAACGTAAAATGAAAAATAGATGTAGCTAAAGTTAGGCTGCATAAAAAACCAACAACATAATAATCTACTAGGCATGTTTAAATTGAATTAAATAAAATCCTTTGCGCAAAAATAGGTATGTTAGAGAGTAAAAGCGCATAAAAAGCCTCGCTACTTTGTTTAAGGTAGTTTTTGAATTGTTTTTCAAAGAAAGGTTAGCGTAGTTTTCCTCTTTAAAGTTTAGCTTATGTAGCTTGACATCACAGAACACAAAAAGATAAAATAAAATATAAGACAAACGTAAAATGAAAAATAGATGTAGCTAAAGTTAGGCTGCATAAAAAACCAACAACATATTAATCTACTAGGCATGTTTAAATTGAATTAAATAAAATCCTTTGCGCAAAAATAGGTATGTTAGAGAGTAAAAGTGCATAGAAAGCCTCGCTACTTTGCTGTGAAAGAAGTGGATGACTAGATACAACTTTTTAAAATCCTGTGCTATCTCTATCGATTAAGGTAGTTTTCGAAAGTTTTTTCAAAGCAAAAATAGCGTAGTCTTTCTCTTTTAAACCCTATGCGCAAATGTAGGTATGTTAGAGAATAAAAGCGCATAAAAAGCCTCGCTACTTTGTTTAAGGTAGTTTTTGAATAGTTTTTCAAAGAAAGTTTAGCGTAGTTTTCCTCTTTAAAGTTTGGCTTATGTAGCTTGACATCACAAAACACAAAACACTAAAAGGAAAGGTAATATAAAAGTTAATCCTAAAATAAAATGTAGGTGAAATTAATATTAGGCTGCATAAAAGAAAAAAAAAATCGTAGCATAATAATCTTCTATATATGTTTGGATTGAATTAAATGAATTCCTTTGCGTAAATATAAGCAAACTAGTGAGAAAATGTGCATAAAGAGCCTCGCTACTTTGCTGCAGAAGAAGTGGATGACTATATGCAATTTTTTAAAATCGTGTGCTATCTCTATCGATTAAGGTAGTTTTCAAAAGTTTTTTCAAAGTAAAAATAGTGTAGTTTTCCTTTTTTAAATCTAGCTTTTGTCTAGGGTAGTTTATGAATAGACTTTCAAAGAAAGGTTAGCGTAGCATTCCACTTTTAAGTTTAGCTTAAGTTGCTTGGCATCACAAAACTCAAAACTCAAAAAGAAAAGATAAAATATATGATAAACCTAAAACATAATATAGATGAAACTAAAGTTAGGCTGCATAAAAAACCAACAACATAATAATCTACTAGGCATGTTTAAATTGAATTAAATAAAATCCTTTGCGCAAATGTAGGTATGTTAGAGAGTAAAAGTGCATGAAAAGCCTCGCTACTTTGTTAAAGGTAGTTTTTGAATAGTTTTTCAAAGCAAGTTTAGCGTAGTTTTCCTCTTTTATGTTTAGACTATGTAGCTTGACATCACAGAACACAAAGCTCAAAAAGGCAAGATAAAATATAAGTTAATCGTAAAATATAGATGTAACAAAGTTTAGACTGCATAAAAAACCAACAACATAATAATCTACTAGGCATGTTTAAGTTGAATTAAATAATGTCCTCTGCGCAAATATAGGAAAGTTAGAGTAAAAATCCATAAAAAGCCTCGATACTTTGCTGAAGAAGAAGATGACTATATGCAACTTTTTAAAATCGTGAGCTATCTATATCGATTTAGGTCCTTTTTGAGTACTTTTTCAAAGAAAAGTTAGCGCAGTTTTCCACTTTTAAGATTAGATTATGAAGCTTGACATAACAAAACACAAAACTAACAAAGGCAAGATAAAATATAAGATAAACGCAAAATAAAATATAGATGAAACTAAAGTTAGGCTGCATACAAAACCAACAACATAATATTCTACTAGTTATGTTTAAATTGAATTAAATAAAATCCTTTACGCAAATATAGGTAAGTTAGAGAGTAAAAGTGCATAAAAAGCTTTACTTTGCTGAAGAAGAAGATGAATAGATGCAACTTTTTAAATTCGTGAGCTATCTCTATCAGTGTACGGTAGTTTTTGAACAATTTTTCAAAGAAAAGTTAGCCTAGTTTTCTTCTTTTAAGTTTAAATTATGTAGCTTGACATCACAAAATACAAAACTCAAAAAGGCAAGATAAAATATAAGATAAACGCAAAATAATAAAATATAGATGAAACTAAAGTTAGGCTGCATACAAAACCAACAACATAATATTCTACTAGAAAAGTTAGCCTAGTTTCCTTCTTTTAAGTTTAGATTATGTAGCTTGACATCACAAAACACAAAAAGGCAAGATAAAATACAAGGTAAACGTAAAATAAAATAGAAGTCAAACAAAAGTTAGGTTGCATAAATACAAAAACTGCATTGCCAAAAATAGAATTTGTTGTCTAGAAAGACCTTTTAAACTTTGTTTCTTTCGTTTTTTGACTTAGTGAATCGCGATCTGGTTTTTCTTAGGCGCGCTTGTTTCTTAGTTGTTTTTTTTGTAAAGAAACTTTATTCAGACGTTTTTTTTTACGCAACTCCTTTAACATTATTTTTAACAAAGTATTCTTTTATACGTGTTTACATTGAAATAAAACCCTTTGCGTAAATAGAGATAAATTAGAGAGCAAAAGTACATAAAAAGCCTCGCTACTTTGCAGAAGAAGAATTGGATGGCAAGATTCGTGTGCTTTCTCTTTCGTTTAAGGTACTTCTTGAATATTTTTTCAAAGAAAAGTTAGCGTAGTTTTCCTCTTTTAAGTTTAGCTTACGCAGCTTGACATCACAAAACGCAAAAACCAATAAGGCATGATAAAATACAAGATAAACGTAAAATAAAATAGAAGTGAAACAAAAGTTAGACTGCATAAAAAAAAACAAACAAACAAAAAACATAATATACTTCTATGTATGTTTACATTGAACTAAATAAAATCCTTTGTGTAAATATATGAAAAAATAGAGAGTAAGAGTTCATAAAAAAGCCTCGCTATTTTGCTGAAGAAGAAATGGATGTCTAGGTCTTTTAAAATAAGGAACTTTTTGATTTCTTTTTCCGAAAAATGGTTGGAGCAGTTTTCCTTTTTTAAATTTCACTTATGCAGTTTAACATCACAGGAAATATTATTTTGCTTTTTAACAAACTCTTAAAAACATCAGAAGTAATTCTAAATGCAACTCTATTAAAAGTTTTCACAGAATAACAAAACGACTTCTTTTTTTTTTTTTTTAAAGATAAAAAAAAGTTTGAACTATCTTTAAATAAGAAATGTGAGAACAGTTTAACAGAACTTCTTGTTTATTATGTCTTTAGCGAAACAGATAAAAATATTTGCAAAAGCATAGATAAAACAAACTACACAAAAGGCCCATCTTTATTGCCAAACTGAACAAACTTATCTAAACTACATAAATGGTTTCACGATATTGCCATATTGAACAAACTTTTCTAAACTACCCTCTTTTTGAATTTTTAGCTTCATGTTTTTAATTTTGTCTTTAATATGGCTTTGGTAGGAGTACTTTTGCAAGACATGAATGAGCTTGTCACTGCTATGATTTGCCAAGATGCCAAGGTAATCTTTGTACGAGCAACTTGAGCTTACATCTGTAAACACGTCTTGCAAGATGTATGCCAACACCAAAGCTGCACATCGAGGAAAACTTCTGGTGTTGAACCATTCGTTGTGGCCAGGGCAAGCATTCAGCTTTTCAACTATTTCATCTAAAATTTTACAAACTCAAGTCATAACACAAAGAGATTAAATCGAACATTCATTTGGTTCTGAAGCATGACAAGATTTATTTTGTTTTTTTATTTGTTTTTTTTGTTGACCTTATTGTTTGCACTGATAGCAATAACTGGTTTTTGAAAGATTACCTAATTGGCATTGGCTAACTTCTGCTTTGTTTTCCTTTGATCTTGTCTGAGTTGATCCTGAAATAAAATAAAACCATGTTCATTTTTCTAATTCATAAAAACCATCAACAGTTTCTAAGTGTTAGAGATGATAACAAGCTGTGCATGATTTCTAACGGTCATGTTTCTAACTTCATCATTAGAAATCGGGTAGACACAACTTTCTAAAAGTGCACTTAGCAATGATGGCTAGATTTTGTTAACAGTTAACCATCTGAAATTGTGCAAGAAGAGGTTTGTGTTTATATATGTTTGTATAAATTAGGTTTTACATTACCGATGAGTTCTTGAGTGAGAGATGGCATTTCCAACTTGATTTTTTTTCTTCTTGGATCTTTTACTTCTAAAACATAATCAGTTTTAGTATCATTCACTTGTATAAACATTTAAGCAATCACAGAATTAGTCCTGCAACAAATACATACACACTTCTGTGTTGTTCTTTTTTTTTTTTCGTCTTTTTTTTTTGTTTTTTTTTTTTTTTTTTTTTTTTTTTTACAGCTTTAACAATAACAATAGGGCAAGGAGTTAATTTGGGCATTTTCATTTTTTGAAAGCGTGTTGAGATTTGCATAAAAATCAAAAATCAAAAAGAATTTACCTCTGGATGTACAAGCAAGACTTTGGCTAAGTAGACTACCAACAGATTGAACAGCACCAGGTGAGGGCTCTTTTTCAAGAACAGTATCAGCCTGTTGGACTGGAACAGCTGAAAGAAACAAACTGGGTTTGGCCATCGTTTGCTGACGAGCAACAAGATTAGGAGCCAGAGGAACAGAAAAGACCTCTTTTGAAGGATTAAAAACAACTTGCAGAGAAGGAGCAACAGGAACAGGTTTGGCAACCACTTGCTTATGAGCAGGTTCAAGAAGAGCTGGTTCAAGAAGAGCAGCTTCAAGAGGAGCATGGAAAACACGTGTGACAGCCATAAGATTATCTTGCTGTGAAGCAACATTAGACACTGTTTCCAGCAGAACAGAAAAGACCTCTTTTGAAGGACTGAAAGCAACTTGTTGAGCAGGAGCAGCAGAAACAGGTTTGGCAACCACTTGCTCACTAAAGTAAACTGGAGAAAGTTGTGCATGGTGTTCAATAAAATCCGGTTCATCAGGAAATAATGTTAATGCAAGAGGAGAACAAGCTGTGCCAACAGGAACAGCTAGAGTCTGATCTACATCCATACAAACAGCTTGTTCATTAGGAACTAGTTGTGCAAGAGCAGGGGATAGTTCAAGAACTGGACCAGCGATTGTTTGTTCAGAAGGAACAGACGAAACAGGAGTTGAGCTAGGTTCACACAAGAAATCTACAACATGTTCGTTGCTGTCCTCTAAAGGAGCATTGTTTTCTACAGCTGGAGAAAATGGAACCACTGTGGTACAACCGAAAGTAGCAGCACATTCTTCAGAGTCAGAACAGGAGTCTGAATCTTCCTCAAAAATGTCCTCAACATCATGAAAACCGTACTCCTCTGCATTAGTTCGGAGCCAGTCCATCACATCCTTCTCCTCCTTTGGTGGTCTCTCAGACTTTTCAACAGTCAAAGACTCTATGACTCCGAAGGACTGTCCGATGCCCAGGGCAAAGCGCAACTCCTCTGCAGCGTTCCACTGGGACACATAAAAGCTATCCATTGTGTGTCTGCTGTGCTTCATGTAGAGTGTAGCAAACCGCTCGCGATCTTCTTTGCTGTTGTTGGCAAAGTAAGTGGCTATCGAACCGCGAATGCAAGTGGGAGTAAGACGCTTCATGGGAATGTTTACTTGGCTTTTTCTGAAGCAGGACGTCAGGCTAGAGGTGATAGCAGAGGAACCCATCTGGTAAACAGGCACTCTAGTTGCACCTAGTGTCACACCTTCGTCTTTGTTGGCTCTCACCGAAGGAAAAAGGGGCCTGTAGCAGTCGCTCAACTCCAAAACAGTCTTGGTGTCTGCAGCCATGTAGTGAGAGTCGTTGACAAGAAGGTCTCTGTATCTCAGCAAATAAATATCGATCAACACTTTCAAGTCGTTCGGCACTAGAATGTTTTTGGCTCCGTACTTGTATGCTGTTTTGTAGCGCTCTTGCACAATGCAATATCCACACTCACTCTTCTCAGCAGCCATGTAGTCTCTAATGTTTAAAAGAGCAATGTTAGATTTTCTTAAACTGTTAATTACAGTGACAGAGAGCAGAAGATGGTTTCGTAGAGACACAGCATTGTCTCTAGTCAGCGGAAGAGACGCCTTTCTAATCGATTCCACTAAGTCTCTTACGTATGCAGACTTGCCATATTCGGTCAGCAAACTGACATTGATGATGTTGATGCTTTTTCTTCTTTTCACAAGGCTCCTCCTCAAAGAACGAAAGGGCCTCAGCACTTTTTGTAACTCCTCCACCTTGCAGCGCAAACGTCGGATGGCCTCATGAGAAAGTCCGAAATAGACATTCCTGGCTTCACTGAAACGAAACAGGAGACAAAGGTAGACGAGGCGGTTGTACAACGTGTGACAAGACATGGCTTTTGTTTGGTCAAGTTCACTCAGCTTGGAATTGAGCTGAATGTTTTTAAAGTGCATGGAAAAGTATCTATCCTCCAAAACGTTGGAATTGGTGAGAGCATTCGGGTGCAGCGTCAGCGTGCTGTCACAACATGTCAATATTTCAACAACTGCATTTTTGTAGATCTTTGCTTGTGACCAAGTGTTGTTGTTGGCTACCACAAGCCACTTTTCAAAGTCTCTGAAGAGCTCATCTGCTGACTGGTAATAAAAGTGAAAAGCATCTTTGTCCAGCTGAAACAAGAGTCTCTTTTCTTCGGTCAAGACATAGGAGCTGGAAACCAAGTGCTCTAAGGAATCGAAATCAGAGTCAAGGACGGATTCGGTGTTCAGCTCTTTGTTTTCTACAGAGGTGCATTGGTTTGCAGAAGGAGCCTCAGACGAACCAGCAACTGGTGAGGGCAAGCTTAAAAGAGGATCAGAGGAAAGAACCGGAGAAGAAAAAGAGGAGGAAAGCCCAGGAGCAGAGGATGCAGAGCCTGACGCAGACGCTTGTTCAGCTACTGGCTTAATACCAAAGAAGGCAGGTCGAATAAATTGAGGGACATAGAGCTTGTCGTTGTCGTATCGCTTTGCCTCTGCAATCTTTTGTTTGATCGTCTTGGAATCGTAGAAATGAGTCTCTTTCAAGTGTATGTCCAGCCGGTCGTAATACTTCCAACATTGCAAACAGGGGTAAGGTTTTGGACAGCCGGACTTGCGTTCGAGACGAGCATGCTGAAACTTCCTGACCATTGCAGAGTAAAAGATGGAAGCTTCATCCAAAGTCCAAGAATGATCTTTTTTAGTCAAGTGTCTTTTAATGCTTGTGGACGAATGTTTGCACAAAGGCATCGGACAGCTAACAGCGTACCTTTTCTTGGTACCATAGAAAGGTACAACCCTGTTTACGGAGCCACACGCTGCAACTAATGCGGCCCTGACTTTGTTTTTGAGCTTTAAGTCTCTCTGTTCTTGTGACTGCTTTCTTTTCTTTTTTTTTGCTTTAGAGTTTGGAGAAGAAGCAACAACAGAGTTGTTTTCTTGTGAAGAAGACATGTTCAGGTGTTTGTTTGCAACGGTTTAAGCTAAAAAAAAAAGAAAACAGTCAGTGAGAGTTTTTTTTCTTCTGCCTGTATCCAATCCTGGAATGTTGCGTGGATTGATGAGAAACACAACTACAGCGAAGAGCTGTGTTTTTTCGAGTCCTCTGCAAAAGAGCAAGAAGAAAGTAAAGAGAGCAACAAGAAGAAACAAAGCTTGCACTAGCAAAAGAAGAAGAACGAGAGCAACTAGCATTACATGCATGGTGGCAACAGTGATTGCTATTATGAGAAGGAGAATGAGAAAAAAAAAAGAAACAAATAAATAAAGAGATGGAGTTTGAGAGGATCTCGCAACCATATGACTCAAAGAAAGAAACTGTGTTGAAAAAAGGCAAGAGAGGGCAAATAGAACTTGCTAACAAGGACAAATGACAGACATAACTACAACAGTAACAACTCTCATTGCAAGCATAATAACAACAACAGCATCAGCATCACTGACTCAGAGAGTGTTGAAAAAACAAAACAGATTAAAAAAAACAAGCAAAGTGGCTGAACAGTAACAACAACCATTGCATGTATAACAACAGCAACAGCATCACTTAATCAGAGGGTATTGATAAAAAAAACAAACAAAACAAAAACAAAAAAAAACAAAACAAATAAAAAAACAAAACAAGCAAACTGGGTGAACAGTAACAACTCTCATTGCAAGCATAATAACAACAACAACATCACTGACTCAGAGAGTGTTAACAAAATAAAATAGATTATAAACAAGCAAAGTGGGTGAACAGTAACAACTCTCATTGCAAGCATAAAAACCAACTACAGCAACAGCAGCATCAGCAACAGCATCACTGACTCAGAGGATATTGATAAAAAAAAAAAACAACTAACAAACACACAAACAAAAACGAATAAAAGCAAAGTTGCTGAACAGTAACAACTATCATTGCAAGTAAAACAACAACAACAGCATCAGCAACATCATCACCGAATCAGAGAGTGGTGATAAAATAAGATAGATTAAAAAACAACCAAAGCGGCTGAACAGTAACAACTCTAATTACAAGTAAAATAACAAAAGCAGCATCACTGACTCACAAGGTTTTGATAAAAAAAAAACAAAAAACAAACAAAGCAAGCCAAGTCGGTGAGCATTAACAAACACTCATTGCAACTATAATAACAACAACAGCAACAGCATCACGGACTCAATGGGTGTTAATAAACAAAAACAAAAACACAAACAAAGCAAGCAAAGTGGGTGAACATTAATAAGACTCATTGCAACTATAACAACGACAACAGAAACAGCATCACTGACTCAAAGGGTATTGATAAACAAAAACACAAACACAAACAAAACAAGCAAAGTGGGTGAACATTAACAAACACTTATTGCAGCTATAACAAAAACAACAGCAACAGCATCACTGGCTCAAAGGGTGTTGGTAAAATAAAAAAATAAATAAAAACAAAACAAGCAAAGTGGGTGAACATTAACAAACACTCATTGCAGCTATAACAAAAACAACAGCAACAGCATCACTGGCTCAAAGGGTGTTGGTAAAATAAAAAAATAAATAAAAACAAAACAAGCAAAGTGGGTGAACATTAACAAACACTCATTGCAGCTATAACAAAAACAACAGCAACAGCATCACTGGCTCAAAGGGTGTTGGTAAAATAAAGAAATAAAAACAAAACAAGCAAAGTGGGTGAACATTAACAACACTCATTGCAGCTATAACAAAAACAACGGCAACAGCATCACTGGCTCAAAGGGTGTTGATAAAATAAAGAAATAAAAACAAAACAAGCAAAGTGGGTGAACAGTAACAACTCCCATTGCAAGCATAATAACGACAACAGCAACAGCAACACCATCACTGACTCAGAGAGTGTTGATAAAATAAAATAGATTATAAACAAGCAAAGTGGGTGAACATTAACAAACACTCATTGCAAGCATAAAAACTTACTCAGATAGTGTTTATAAATAAAACAAAAAACAAAAAACAAAAATACAAGCCAAGTGGGTGATTACTAACAGCGCTAACAGCAGCAACAACAGTGTCTTTAGAAACAACAAACAAGTACAACAGCAACAACTGCTTTTACAGAGTATAACAATAACAACAACATGGCACTAACAACAACAAAAGGGTTGGAATAAAAACCTATAGGCAAAAGGAGAGCTGCATTCAGACAAGATCGATTACAAAGAAGCTCTTCTTTTGGACAGAGGAGAAACTGCTTTTGAGGGACAGAGGGACTTTTGTTGTTGTTGTTGTGCAGAAACCAACAAACTTTTATTGAACCGAATATAACCGAACATAACCGAAAGTCTTGTTTGCTTCTGTTTTGTGCCATCAAGAAGGGAAAACAAAACATCACGAAACAAACGAAGCAAACGAAACAAACAAACAAACGAACGAAACCAACAAAAAAACGATTAAATAAATAAACAAACAAACGAAACAAACAAACAAACAAAAACAAATAGGAAAAACAGAAAACGCAGTACCGAAACCTCGCCATTTTTATCCTTCCTCGAGCTTTCTTTGGGCGCCAAAGACCGAGAAAGTTGAGCAAACGTGACGTTGAGGGGGGGGGGGGGATACTTAAAGCCAGCAGACCGACCAATGGCAAGCTTAGGAGAGACTCACGTGAATGTTACATTTTCTTTCTATGTACGCTGGATCCGCTCAAAGTCTGGAATTTCCAGCATTCACGTGTCATCACTCCAGCCACCAGATTGGCCCACACTTTGCACACTTTCAAGACTAGAAACTCACTTGTGCTCAATTTGAGCAAAAAAAAAAAAAACTAAGTCTCGCATGGCGACAACTTTTCCAAAAGCAAACAAAGGCAAACGAAGGCAAACGAAGAAAAAACAAAAACAAATAAGCAAAAACAAAACCGAAAAGGGAGAGAGAGAGAGTGAGTCGACTCATTTCTTTCGACTGCCTTAAACGAGAAGTCTAAAACGTTTAAAAGTTGAAAACTAAGTTTTTTAAATGAACTGCACCGAAAAAACTTTACGACAGTTTAGCTGGTCAAAAACGCAGAGGAAAATATTTTATAAAATTTAAGCGTTCTAAAGATGTCCATTTTTTCGTTTTTGTTTTTTTATTTTGGTTTGTTTCTGGGTTTGTTTTTTTTTTTAAATTCTAGCGATCGAGCATATTTGAACGGTTTCATCAACCTGTTGGCGCACGTGCTCTAGAGCTAGAACTTTGATTGCTTTTGTTGTTGAGAATTGAGAATGTCCGAGCAGGTTTTTTTATCGATTTCATCGCTTGTGGCGAGGCAAAATCAAAACGCTTTTTGGACGAAAGAAAAGAGATTAAAAGGAAAAAAGAGAAGAAAAAAAAAAAAAAAAAATATAGGTCATGTGTCATAAACATTTATTTTCTCACGCGATGACGTCTAGTTTTGTGACAGTAATTAAAATATGGTATTAAGTTTGTAATTTCTATCTTATTTTTAGTTACGGATAATTGCCAATTATGTCACGTTTAGTATACACAACGCTGTTTTCTTAATAGCAATATGATACAAACAAGTTATAAAAAAAAAAGCGTTCGCTCGATCTTCCTTAGTCAGTTGAACAAAAAGAAATTTTCACAACATATGATTGATTTGGTTGTCCTAGCAAGCTGTTTTAGCAAACGGCTAGAGGTTGCAACTGTTGTTCATTGAAAACGAAAAATCTAGCGTCCGCAAGAAATTTTTGAATACATAATGCACACAAAAGTGGCACTAACAAATGAAAATGTAAAAAAAAATGTTTACCTTGATGCCAGACTCGCAGAGATGTTGTCGCTCGTTGCTATCGACTGCGAACAGCTTTGTTGTTTTTCGAAGTGCCTCTTCATTCTACTTATAGCCGAAGTTTTGGCTTCGAAAAAAAATACGAACGTCGTTAAGCTCAACGAGCTGCTTTAATTGTTGTTCGTGCGAAAACGAAATGCTTAAAACGGATAAAAGTGTTGGCGTAATTACACTTTTCGACCGCGATGCAGTTTGTCAACTCTAGCGTACTTTTTTGGCTCGTGGAGCAAAAGCCTCATGATAATAGCAAAGGCTTAAAATGTCTTAACATGTCAGCAAAGGCTTAATATGCTTAATAAACTGTGGTTAAGCTTTTGCGGTGCAGTTCATTTACAACTTAATTTGCAACTTGCTGGCACAAGCAAACGTTTATGACTTCTCGTTTAAGACAGTTGAGCGAAATCAGTCGACTCACTCATTCTCCCTTTTCTGTTTTGTTTTTGTTTTGTTTTTTTGTTTTTGTTTTTGTTTTTTGTTTGTTTTTTTTTCTTTGTTTCTCTTTTGTTTAAAATGTAAAAAACTCGAAAGGAAAGTTGTTGCTTTGTTTGCTTATTGAAAGTTTTCGCCAGTTGCAAGACTTAGTTTTGTTTTTGTTTACTTATTAAAATATCGAGGAAAATATTTGAGGACATCGCATTCTAAAGGTGCCTTTTTAATAAAACATCTAACGATTTAGCTTTTAACGTTATGCTCAAAAGAATGCCCGTTTCGGTTTCTTTTTTCTTTTTTTTTTTTTTTTTTTTCCTTTGTTTCAATTGGGCAGAGTGCTCATTTGAGCAGCCCGCCCATGATCCAAAATTAGGACTTTTCTACGAGATACTTTTCATGGACTGTTGTAAGTTCAGTAGACCAACACGGTGACTAGTTGGTAGTGTGTGTTAGTTCCGCTTTCATTCACGGTTGAGCGGACCTGTTCGGTTATTCGAACATTGGTTACGTCTGGAACGTGAGAATGCTAGAGTGCGTTTTACTAACAATTTTATCGCTTGTGGCCAGGAAAGCAAAACTTTCCGTTTTTGTCTTTTGCATTCTAAAGGTGCCTTCTTAATAAAACCTCTAACGATTTAGCTTTTAACGTTATGCTTAAAAGAATGCCCGTTTCGGTTTCATTTTTTTTTTCTGTTTGTTTTTGTTTTTGTTTTTTTTTTCAATTCGGCATTTTAAGGGTGCCTTTATAACAAGATCTAACGATTTAGCGTTTAATGTTGTGCTCAAAAAAAAAAAAAAGTGCCTTTTATATCTCTCAATGGTCTCCAACGATAAAACTGCCGACCAATCGCAACGATTAAACAGCCGACCAATGGCAGCTCAATAGTCTCCAAACATGAAACTGCCGACCAATGGCAGCTCAGTGGTTTGAGAAGTGAGATCATTCGATTTCGTTTTATTATCTCCAGTTTGAACTAGTGCTTGGCTTTTATAAAAATTGTCAAATTTTGCCAAGCAAATCTTATACGAAACGCTACTTTGATGTCAAACCTTCGTTACTACCTATTCCCTTCTAGCGGAGGGCCGGCTAAAAGCTAGAAAAAAAGAGAAAAGGAAACTTTTTTCTTTTTTTCTTTTTCTTCTTTTTTTTTTTTTAAGAGGGGTGGGGGGGGGGGGGGGGAAGGAGTAAGAGAATTACGGGGTTAGGATTGGAGGGGGATGAGGTTACGGTTTGGAAGCCTGGGGACAATGAAAAATTGCGATCGTATAGTGTTAAGGTTAAAGGGTTAGGGTTAGGGTTAGGGTTAGGGTTAGGGTTAGGGTTAGGGTTAGGGTTAGGGTTAGGGTTAGGGTTAGGGTTAGGGTTAGGGTTAGGGTTAGGGTTAGGGTTAGGGTTAGGGTTAGGGTTAGGGTTAGGGTTAGGGTTAGGGTTAGGGTTAGGGTTAGGGTTAGGGTTAGGGTTAGGGTTAGGGTTAGGGTTAGGGTTAGGGTTAGGGTTAGGGTTAGGGTTAGGGTTAGGGTTAGGGTTAGGGTTAGGGTTAGGGTTAGGGTTAGGGTTAGGGTTAGGGTTAGGGTTAGGGTTAGGGTTAGGGTTAGGGTTAGGGTTAGGGTTAGGGTTAGGGTTAGGGTTAGGGTTAGGGTTAGGGTTAGGGTTAGGGTTAGGGTTAGGGTTAGGGTTAGGGTTAGGGTTAGGGTTAGGGTTAGGGTTAGGGTTAGGGTTAGGGTTAGGGTTAGGGTTAGGGTTAGGGTTAGGGTTAGGGTTAGGGTTAGGGTTAGGGTTAGGGTTAGGGTTAGGGTTAGGGTTAGGGTTAGGGTTAGGGTTAGGGTTAGGGTTAGGGTTAGGGTTAGGGTTAGGGTTAGGGTTAGGGTTAGGGTTAGGGTTAGGGTTAGGGTTAGGGTTAGGGTTAGGGTTAGGGTTAGGGTTAGGGTTAGGGTTAGGGTTAGGGTTAGGGTTAGGGTTAGGGTTAGGGTTAGGGTTAGGGTTAGGGTTAGGGTTAGGGTTAGGGTTAGGGTTAGGGTTAGGGTTAGGGTTAGGGTTAGGGTTAGGGTTAGGGTTAGGGTTAGGGTTAGGGTTAGGGTTAGGGTTAGGGTTAGGGTTAGGGTTAGGGTTAGGGTTAGGGTTAGGGTTAGGGTTAGGGTTAGGGTTAGGGTTAGGGTTAGGGTTAGGGTTAGGGTTAGGGTTAGGGTTAGGGTTAGGGTTAGGGTTAGGGTTAGGGTTAGGGTTAGGGTTAGGGTTAGGGTTAGGGTTAGGGTTAGGGTTAGGGTTAGGGTTAGGGTTAGGGTTAGGGTTAGGGTTAGGGTTAGGGTTAGGGTTAGGGTTAGGGTTAGGGTTAGGGTTAGGGTTAGGGTTAGGGTTAGGGTTAGGGTTAGGGTTAGGGTTAGGGTTAGGGTTAGGGTTAGGGTTAGGGTTAGGGTTAGGGTTAGGGTTAGGGTTAGGGTTAGGGTTAGGGTTAGGGTTAGGGTTAGGGTTAGGGTTAGGGTTAGGGTTAGGGTTAGGGTTAGGGTTAGGGTTAGGGTTAGGGTTAGGGTTAGGGTTAGGGTTAGGGTTAGGGTTAGGGTTAGGGTTAGGGTTAGGGTTAGGGTTAGGGTTAGGGTTAGGGTTAGGGTTAGGGTTAGGGTTAGGGTTAGGGTTAGGGTTAGGGTTAGGGTTAGGGTTAGGGTTAGGGTTAGGGTTAGGGTTAGGGTTAGGGTTAGGGTTAGGGTTAGGGTTAGGGTTAGGGTTAGGGTTAGGGTTAGGGTTAGGGTTAGGGTTAGGGTTAGGGTTAGGGTTAGGGTTAGGGTTAGGGTTAGGGTTAGGGTTAGGGTTAGGGTTAGGGTTAGGGTTAGGGTTAGGGTTAGGGTTAGGGTTAGGGTTAGGGTTAGGGTTAGGGTTAGGGTTAGGGTTAGGGTTAGGGTTAGGGTTAGGGTTAGGGTTAGGGTTAGGGTTAGGGTTAGGGTTAGGGTTAGGGTTAGGGTTAGGGTTAGGGTTAGGGTTAGGGTTAGGGTTAGGGTTAGGGTTAGGGTTAGGGTTAGGGTTAGGGTTAGGGTTAGGGTTAGGGTTAGGGTTAGGGTTAGGGTTAGGGTTAGGGTTAGGGTTAGGGTTAGGGTTAGGGTTAGGGTTAGGGTTAGGGTTAGGGTTAGGGTTAGGGTTAGGGTTAGGGTTAGGGTTAGGGTTAGGGTTAGGGTTAGGGTTAGGGTTAGGGTTAGGGTTAGGGTTAGGGTTAGGGTTAGGGTTAGGGTTAGGGTTAGGGTTAGGGTTAGGGTTAGGGTTAGG